>NC_083463.1:24985639-25185639 GCF_030014155.1 Tachysurus vachellii | reverse complement strand
TGTGTGAGTGTGTGTGAGAGTGTGTATGTGTGAGAGAGAGTGTGTGTGTGTGTAAATGTGTGTGTATGTGAGTGTGTGTGAGTATGTGAGTGTTCGAGTGTGTGTGTAAATGTGTGTGTGTTCCTCGTCTGTGTGAGTGTGTGTGTCTGTGTGTGAGTGTCTGTGTGTGTGAGAGGGTGTGTGTGTGAGTGTCTGTGTGTCTGTGTGTGTCTGTGTGTGTGTCTGTGTGTGTGTGAGTGTGTGTGTGAGTGTGTGTGTGAGTGTGTGTGAGTGTGTGTCTGTGTGTCTGTGTGTGTATGTGTGTCAATGTATGTGTCAGTGTTCCTCATATGTGAAAACATACTTGACAATAAAGTGTGTGTGTGTGTGTGTGTGAGTGTGTGTGTGTGAGAGAGTGTGTGTGTGTGTGTGAGTGTGTCCGTGTGAGTGTGTCTGTGTGAGTGTGTGTGTGTGTGTGTGTGTGTGAGAGAGTGTGTGTGAGAGTGTGTGTGTGTGTGAGAGAGTGTGTGTGTGTAAATGTGTGTGTATGTGAGTGTGTGTGTAAGTATGTGAGTTTGTGTGTAAATGTGTGTGTAAGTGTGTGTGTTCCTCGTCTGTGTGAGTGTCTGTGTGTGTCTGTGTGTGAGTGTCTGTGTGTGTGTGAGAGGGTGTGTGTGTGTGTGTGTGTGAGTGTGTCTGTGTGAGTGTGTGTGTGTGTGTGTGAGTGCGTGTGTGTGTCTGTGTGAGTGCGTGTGTGTGTCTGTGTGAGTGTGTGTGTGTGAGTGTGAGTGTCTGTGTGTGTCTGTGTGTGTGTGAGAGTGTGTGTGTGTGTGTGAGTATGTGAGTGTGCGAGTGTGAGTATGTTTTCGATTGTGAGTAAGTGTGTGTGTGTAAATGTGTGTGTAAATGTGTGTTTAAGTGTATGTGTGTGTGTGTGTGTGAGTGTGTGTCTGTGTGTGTGTGTGAGTGTGTGTGTGAGAGAGTGTGTGTGATAGTGTGTGTGTGTGTGTGAGTGTGTGTGTCTGTGTGTGTGTGTGAGTGTGTGTGTGTGTGTGAGAGTGTGTGTGTGTGTGTGTGTGAGAGAGAGAGTGTGTGTGTGTGTAAATGTGTGTGTATGTGAGTGTGTGTGAGTATGTGAGTGTGCGAGTGTGTGTGTAAATGTGTGTGTAAGTGTGTGTGTTCCTCGTCTGTGTGAGTGTGTGTGTCTGTGTGAGTGTGAGTGTGTGTGTGTGAGTGTGAGTCTGTGTGTGAGTGTCTGTGTGTGTGTGTGTGTGTGAGTGTGAGTGTGAGTGCGTGTGTGAGTGTGTCTGTGTGAGTGTGTGTGTGTGAGTGTCTGTGTGTGTCTGTTTGTGTGCGTGTGTGTGTGTGAGAGTGTGTGTGTGTGAGTATGTGAGTGTGCGAGTGTGAGTAAGTGTGTGTGTGTAAATGTGTGTGTAAATGTGTGTGTATGTGTGTGTGTCCCTCATAAAGACCTTTCTGATTCTGGTTCTGGTTCTGATTTTGCAAGAATTTTGCCTAAACATACTTGGCAATAAAGACCTTTGTGATTCTGATTCTGATTCTGATGTTGCAAGAATTTTGCCTCTAGGCCTTACGATTCAGCACAAAATTGGGTTTTTGGACTGTTGGTGGCGCTAGAGGGTTTGAGCTAGACACACCAAAGTTGCTACAGTAACTTCTAAGACTGGCCTCTACATGTGTGCCAAATTTCATAACTTTCCTACGTACGGTTCTATGGGCTGCCATTGACTTCAATGACGGACGGAAGAATAATAATAATAATAATAATAATAATAATAAGAAGAAGAAGAAGAAGAAGAAGAAGAAGAAGAAAACTAACGATAACAATAGGTGTCTACGCCCCTTCGGGGCTTGACCCCTAATAATAAGAAAACTAACGATAACAATAGGTGTCTACGCCCCTTCGGGGCTTGACCCCTAATAATAATAAGAAAACTAATGATAACAATAGGTGTCTACGCCCCTTCGGGGCTTGACCCCTAATTAAAGCTGCAAGCAGCATTTCCCGGGTTCAAGCGTTTAAGGCCTTTGGATTGACATGACAATATATGTCATGTTATGCTACATATGTCATGCTACAGAGGGTGCCACAACATATGTCATGTGAAGTACTCACCCGTCCAGTTTTCCCTAAAATAAACAAAGTCATATCCATTAGAGATGAGCCGGATACTTGGCTGAAACGAGTATCCGGTACGGATAAAGCACTTCTGCCGAGTACGAGTATTATACGAGTAATACGAGTCAATATCTGTGCTCGGATTGAATGAAAATCATCATTGGCTAGCTGATTGTGTCAGCGTTCTGTGATAGGCTAGTCACAGCGCCCCTCCCCTACAGTGATAGGCTAGTCACAGCGCCCCTCCCCTACAGTGATAGGCTAGTCACAGCGCCCCTCCCCTACACACATACAGATGTAGTGTGTTGCTGTGTCTCGCTCTGCTCACTCACAGTCACACACAGAACAGCTCTCTGTCTCTCCCTCAGTCACTCGGGTTCGCGGGTCTTTTCCGTTAACGTTTAGGGTTTCTTCAGCTTTTTACTTCGGGTTTTAACGTTAATAGTACGTACTTACTAACCAGTAGAGTTCTGGTAAACGTGGGTTCGTTCAGACATGGTGCTTGCTTGGTAGAATGCGACTCGCATTGCGTCTCTGCCTGTTGGAGATTTTTTTCTTTTTTAAACCTTCAGCTGTCTCTAACCAGTAACCAGACACTGTGTGTCTGACACATTCTTGCTGTATTTCATAAAAACATAAATGTAGTAAGCTAGTGTTATAAATATTACAAATTAATTATTACCGGTTAAAGCCCCGCCTATTTCAAGACGCCCCTCCCCTACAATGATAGGCTAGTCACAGCGCCCCTCCCCTACAGTGATAGGTTAGTCACAGCGCCCCTTCCCTACAGTGATAGGCTAGTCACAGCGCCCCTCCCCTACAGTGATAGGCTAGTCACAGCACCCCTCCCCTACACACATACAGATGTATTGTGTTGCTGTGTCTCGCTCTGCTAACTCACAGTCACACACAGAACAGCTCTCTGTCTCTCCCTCAGTCACTCCGGTTCGCGGGTCTTTTCCGTTAACGTTTAGGGTTTCTTCAGCTTTTTACTTCGGGTTTTAACGTTAATAGTACGTACTTACTAACCAGTAGAGTTCTGGTAAACGTGGGTTCGTTCAGACGTGGTGCTTGCTTGGTAGAATGTGACTCGCATTGCGTCTCTGCCTGTCGGAGATTTTTTTTCTTTTTTAAACCTTCAGCTGTCTCTAACCAGTAACCAGACACTGTGTGTCTGACACGTTTTTGCTGTATTTCTTAAAAACATAAAGGTAGTAAGCTAGTGTTATAAATATTACAAATTAATTATTACCGGTTAAAGCCCCGCCCATTTCAAGACAAAGGTACGGATAAAGCACTTCTGCCGAGTACGAGTATTATACGAGTAATACGAGTCAATATCTGTGCTCGGATTGTATGAAAATCATCATTGGCTAGCTGATTGTGTCAGCTTTCTGTGATAGGCTAGTCACAGCGCCCCTCCCCTACAGTGATAGGCTAGTCACAGCGCCCCTCCCCTACAGTGATAGGCTAGTCACAGCGCCCCTCCCCTACAGTGATAGGCTAGTCACAGCGCCCCTCCCCTACAGTGATAGGCTAGTCACAGCGCCCCTCCCCTACAGTGATAGGCTAGTCACCCCGCCCATTTCAAGACAAGCCCCACCTACTTCCGAGTTAGGTCCCACCCACTCCGAGTCAGAACCAGAATCAGAATCTTTGCCTTACAAGTCAGCACAAAATTGGGTTTTTGGACTGTTGGTGGCGCTAGAGGGCTTTTTTTTTAAAAAAATGGCTGTTTTTAATGATTTTTCCGTTATAACGCCACCAACTGGCCAATCGCCACGGTTTTTGAACTGTGACCTCAGTTTGACCTCTTTCACATGTGTCCCAAGTTTGGTGTTGATAGCTCATTTAATTCTTGAGTTATTGACATTTTAGTAAAACTGGCTCCTCACAGTCCAAACTTTTTGGGGCCCCTTAAGGACCCTGAATCAAAATTTCGACTTTTTTTCGAAAATTATTGTCTTTGAGACTCCAGAGAATATTACTGCACTGGATTGGTCTTGATCAGGCGAAAAACCTAGGACTAGTTAGCAAAAGTAGGTTTCGGATAAAATGCGCGATAGCGAAAAAATTTAATGGCGCAAATGAAATTAGAGATATACGTTTTTTAAGTCATGAGCCAAGGATTCCAATGATATAAAGCACTTGAGATTTGGACATAGGGGTTTTAGGGGTTTAGGGGTTATGGGGACAAACACGTTTTGCACACGGGCTGCACGACCGTTTCTAGGGCGGAATAATAATAATAATAATATTCAGATTGTCCGATTCCACTGAGATTTTGGCCCTGAGTAACTGTGACCAGTACTACCATCTGACCAAGTTTGAGCTCTCTAGGCCTTACGGTTTGGGCTGCACGACCGTTTCTAGGGCGGAATAATAATAATAATAATAATAATAATAATAATAATAATAATAATAATTAAAGCTGCAAGCAGCATTTCCCGGGTTCAAGCGTTTAAGGCCTTTAGGGAGTTTAAGATACTTTAGGGAGTTTAGATTTTCACATACACAAAGTGACAAATAAACAAAGTCATATCGGTGAGTCTACAATCCTCGTGCGAAGCAAAACGAAGTATGAAAACATACTTGGCAATAAAGACCATTCTGATTCTGATTCTGAGACTTTGACTTACGAGTCAGCACAAAATTGGGTTTTTGGACCTATGGGCACAAACGCGTTTTGGGGTGCTGAAGCGCCCCAGATTGTCCGATTCCGCTGAGATTTTGGCCCTGAGTAACTGTGACCAGTACTACCATCTGACCAAGTTTGAGCTCTCTAGCGCCCCAGATTGCAAGCAGCATTTCCCGGGTTCAAGCTTTTAAGGCCTTTAGGGAGTTTAAGGCCTTAAAGGATTTTCACATACACAAAGTGACAAATAAACAAAGTCATATCGGTGAGTCTACAATCCTCGTGCGAAGCAAAACGAAGTATGAAAACATACTTGGCAATAAAGACCATTCTGATTCTGATTCTGATTCTGAGACTTTGCCTTACGAGTCAGCACAAAATTGGGTTTTTGGACCTATGGGAACAAACGCGTTTAGATTGTCCGATTCCACTGAGATTTTGGCCTTGAGTAACTGTGACCAGTACTACCATCTGACCAAGTTTGAGCTCTCTAGGCCTTACGGTTTGGGCTGCACGACCGTTTCTAGGGCGGAATAATAATAATAATAATAATAATAATAATAATAATAATAATAATAATAAAAATCCTAACAAAAACAATAGGTTTCCAGCGCTTCGCGCTTGAACCCTAATAATAATAATAATAAAAATCCTAACAAAAACAATAGGTTTCCAGCGCTTCGCGCTTGAACCCTAATAAAAATCCTAACAAAAACAATAGGTTTCCAGCGCTTCGCGCTTGAACCCTAATAAAAATCCTAACAAAAACAATAGGTTTCCAGCGCTTCGCGCTTGAACCCTAATAGTAAGGATATAAGGGCTTCTTAAAGACAAACTAACAGGTCTGTGAGAGCCAGAACTCTTGCTGGTTGGTAGGTGATCAAATACTTATTTCATGCAATAAAATGGAAATTAATTATTTAAAAATCATACAATGTGATCTTCTGGATTTTTTTAGATTCTGTCTCTCACAGTTGAGGTGTACCTACAATAAGATCTTTACAGATCTTTTCCATTCATCCTGTATGAAACGGTTTCATCTCTGAGCAGCTCGATACAGACGGCCTTTTCTCCCTGCTGCTATTAGACTTTACAACCAAAGCTGCTCCCAGTGAACCGGTCACCATAATACACACTGTTATTACTGTTTAACTGCAATAATAACAATAACAAAGTATTTAAACAACACGTGCAATAACAGAAATTCAGTCAGGACTACTTGAGTCAAAATAAAAACAATTCTTTTAGACATATATTTAAATTTTATTTGCAAGATTGTTAAAATTACATTTGGCAGTATGGCTCTGTTCTGAATTCCCCATCCTTTTCATGAGCTCCATGAAAGCTAGTCAGGGAACAGCAACAGCTGCTGGGGACAATCTCCCATTTAAACTGGGAAAGCAGCAAAACAAAAACCCCCCATTTAGAACAGAGCCTGCATCAATGACAACAGAATGACACCAATTAAGTTAAACAAAGTTTCCAGGAGGAGCTAGGAGAGGAGGTGGGTTGCAGCAATGTAGAGGAAACAGCCAAGCAGACAGACTGAAAATTGTCGCCCTGTTTAAAAGGGGCCAATTGAGCACTTAGGAATCAGATCAGCTGATGGGCTGGGTTAGAAATTTTTGACAATCAGCTGATAGCCGAGCTTGACTATGCGGCATGCCTGAACTGATGCTGAACGCTATATTTTTGAAAAATGTGCAATAATACCTGTGTGCAATATGACTGTTAGCATAACTACTTACTCGTGGTCTCTTTTTTCTTCTCTGTATTTATAGATTGTGTTGTGTATATAATGTATATTATATTATGTCTTTTATTCTTTTATATATTTGCATTTCTTTCTCTTTGCTGCTGTAACAGAGAAATTTCCCCATTGTGGGACGAATAAAGGTATATCTTATCTTATCTTATTCTTTATAAGTGGTAAAACTTGAAAAATCTGTAGTGTATCAAATACTTATTTGCCTATATACAATCAAGCAGTTGGGTTAAAAGCCTTGCTCACAGACTCACCAGCAGTTTGAACTGCTGTGAACTCAAAACCTTCTAATCAGTAGTCCAATGCCTTAACCACTGAACTTCCACTGACTTGCTCACAGCTCGCCTGTGTTGGTAGACCTATATGTACTAAACTTTGCACCATTGATCAAATGTATTGAGAAGGATCCTTTAAACTTTTTCTAAAGCAGCATAAAACAATCATCATAGGAAATCTTTTGCTGGGAGTGTGGAAATTGTAGGAAATGGGACTCTGACTGCATAATGTAAAAATTATTCTTTAGCCCAGTAAAGTTCGCTCATTAAAATAAGATTTTTCATAAAATGCCACTTTTGATTAACTTTGATGAACTAAGCAAATCAACTTAATGAACAATATAATGTATTTTAATTACAAAGCAATTGGTAGCTGTCGTTTGTGTGGGAACATGAGGCAGCCTATATAGTTATAACTGAGCTATAAATTAAATATGAAATATGAATACATTTTTATATAGGTGTAAACTATGAATTTTTCATTCACCACACTACAAGAGGTTTACAGAGAAATGAGATTCATGGAAGTAGTCATATTTGGAAATAGGCAAATATTATAAATACTCTCTCACTCACTCATTTTCTACTGCTTATCCGAGCTACCTCGGGTCACAGGGAGCCTGTGCCTATCTCAGGGCATCAGGCATCAAGGCAGGATACACCCTGGATGGAGTGCCAACCCATCGCAGGGCACACACACACTCTCATTCACTCACGCAATCACACACTACGGACAATTTTCCAGAGATGCCAATCAACCTACCATGCATGTCTTTGGACCGGGGGAGGAAACTGGAGTACCCGGAGGAAACCCCCAAGGCACGGGGAGAACATGCAAACTCCACACACACAAGGCGGAGGCAGGAATCGAACCCCCAACCCTGGAGGTGTGAGGCGAACGTGCTAACCACTAAGCCACTGTGCCCCCGGCATTCATCACACTCCTTACTGTTCTTATCTGGCGTTCCCACACGGTTCATACGCTGTTCTTCAACTGGTCTGCACAGCTTTTTGCATGTAACACAATTTTTGATGTACTTGGCCACTACATTGCTTGCACCCATTATCCAATATCCACTGAATCTGAGCTCATTCAAAGTTTGACCTCGACCTTGATGTTGAATTTTATTATGGCAATGGTCAAGTATTAGCTGTGTGACAATGCCTTCCTTTGGAAGAATTATTGAATGTTTTAACTCCAATGTTGCATTAGACTTTCTTAACCGTTCTCCAACCCCGAGTAGTTCATTCTGGAGTATAGGATCAAGTTGGTACAGTATAACCTGTTATTCTTTGGAAGCTTAGCAGGGTTTTCACTGAGACATTTCAGTTCTTCTTCAAAGGCTTCTTTTTGTGCTGCCTTGATGAGCACAAGAGCTGCTTTCTCTCTTTTTTCTCTCTCTTCCTGTCTTTTTTCACAAGTCTTTTGATCCTAGCTATTGCATTGAGTGCTGTATTCCAATCTGAGAATCTTGCAAGTCTTTCAAGAAAGTTGTCTCTTACACAGGCATCTGTTTTCACCTTTACCTCAGGGTCACCTACAGTACAAGAAGCTTTGGGGAATTTTTATTAGTAACAATTTCTTTTTCCCATAGAAACATAGGGCCTTTTAACCAACTTGAGTCAATTAGGTCCTCCACCTTGGAACCCCTAGATGTACAATATGCTGGATTTTTACTTGTTTCCACATAGAACCACTGCTTTGGATCTGTAGAGTCTCTTATTTTCTGGACACGATTAGCTACAAAAACATGAAAGATCCTGGCTTCATTCTTGATATACCCTAATACTATCTGGGAATCAGTCCAGAAAAACTCCTCATTTATCTCCAGATCTATCTCTTCTCTAAGAAGATGACTTACTGACGCTGAAACTGTGGCTGCAGTCAGCTCAAGGCATGGTATGCTGAAAACCTTCGTAGGGGCTACTCTGGCCTTTCCCATGACCAGCGCACAATGCACTTGTACCTCAGCAACGTCCTGATATACAGTATGAACACTGCCCATAACCCTCACTGCTGGCATCTGAAAAATGATGCAGCTCAATTTTCTGGATTTCTGGATTTCTGGCTTTAGCCCCCCTAAACTTCTGCCCAGCCCCCTAAAAAAATATTTGATTAATTATGTTTTGATCGCTTCAGTCCCCTTTAAAAACGCATTTGAAGCGGCGATAAGCTGCGTCATGTTTCGGCTCCTCCCCTGAACTGAGTCTGCTTAGATTCAGCGCGTTTTTCAATCCGCAGGGACGCCGAGCAGAGCGAACATCAGAGAGTACAAGGTGTGTGTGCTTTTATTGATGGATTGTTATGATATGACATCTGCATCGGTGCAGTTCTTGTAATTGCAGTTTACTGGACCAATACACAGTTCGGTTTCTCATCCAATGCGTCTTCGCTGCGTTCAACTTCAGCCATTATCACAGTGTGATAGTTGTTTTTTCTTCCAACAAAAATGAAGCGATTAACACCCATGAAAACATACTTTAGAAAACAACCATGATTTATTTTACTTGACCTTTTAAAATTTAAAACATTATTGTGTATTTCGGCATTACAAATATGCAGCCATGCACAGAAATTATTAAAGACACACATCATTATATTGTCTGAAAGCACTAAATGGCACAACTCAAAATTTTCGAAATCTACAGAGCACTCCAGTCAGAGCATTTGTTAAGTCTGGCCCTGTGAGTAAGTGGTCATTTAGAGACGTGCCTTCAAATTTAGCTGAGCAGTCAAATACCACTCTTATTTTTTCTGGCTTTCTGGGATGGTACACCCCGTGGTGCAGAATGTACCATGTACTGTCTGCTTTTGGCATGACAGTTGCTTCTTCAGCATCTCCATCTCTAAAGACACCGTCCTTTAGAGCTCTTGGACAATCATAGCCAATTAGATGCCCTACAGGACAATCCAATAAATCTGGCATCTTGTCTGCAACACTGAGCAAGTGGATCCATTTCTGAGCCTTTTTGCAAGTAGGAATGCTACAGTATCTCGTTCCAAGGGAATGTAATCTCGAGTGTAACCTGGTGGCAACTCAATGTACTCTTGCAAACTATAACCTCTCACTCTTAGTCCATCTGCTCTCTGACAATTCTCTATCATAGCTCTATCAGTCATTGTGGACAGCTTTCATTTCACAGATTCTGTGTTTACTTGCAGTTTATCGCAGTTGTCCTGATTGATGAATGTATTACTGCTCTGTGTGTCCAGCAATGCATAGGCTAGAATTTCTGGGCTGTCCTTTGTTGCGCAAGAGAGCCATACTGGAACAATCATTGAAGTGCGAATATAGTTGTCCATTCCCACACTACATAAGCTAATGGAAGCCCTTTCGTCAGATGAAGCTTCTGGTTTTCCTCCTTGAAAGCGTTCTTCATGAAGTGGAGAGGGATGACTCTGCAGTCTCAGATGTTGCAAGTTGTTCGCTTTCTACAGTTTTTGGAGATTCTGAGACAACCAAAGCACATCTTGTTGTTGATGACAAACCTTTTCTTCTCCTCAAGAGACATTGAAACTTTTCACTTTTGTATATAAAGTGATTTTGTTGACAGCAGACACATTCTAATTGTCTCTTATCTTGAGTAGCAGAAGGGTTGAGTTTGGTACCGGTTTCTCTTTCCAATGCACTCACGTTCTTTGCAATGGGTTTTACATTTTGCATCAGAGCACTGGCTTTGAAACATTTTTGCTCTTTCCCTAACCTTTCATCTGCATGTCTTAAAGCATGTAGAGATGAAACAGGATTACATGCAATACGTGCCTCTTCTGCCACAAAGTCTGAAAACTCAGCGAAACTTGGGTATGGCTTTTCTTCATCGAGTGCTTTACTGACATACCGATTCCCGCGAGTTGTTTTCCAGTCAGGAAGTTTCTGCAGCAATTTCAGCCTGTGTGCTGAAGTTGTACAGTTTGTCTCAATCAAAGCTTTATAACAAGTGTGCCATTCAGTGAACTTGAGTGGGTCACCTGTAAAGGTGAATGGCTCCGGAGCTGGAAGTTTGGTCATTGCCAGGGATTCCGTAAGTGCTTTCACTAATACAACCTCATCTACTTTCACCTCTAGCTTATTTTCAGAGCACAGTTGAGCTAAAGGTTGAAAGGTTGAAACGTTGGTGCATGAATTGTGTTGCAGCGGATGCTGACATCGAGGCAAAGCACATCTTTCTTTTGTATCTCCTATTTCAGCATTCAATCTTGATTCCTCTTCTGCGTACACAATATATTCAGCTTCCATGACTTCAAGATCCCTTTGTTCCTCCAGCATTTTTAACCTCTCTTGTTGGGCTAGCACCTCTTTTCTTTGAGCTGAGATTTACTTTTCTCTCTTTAGTTCAGCACGTTTTGCAGCTAAGCGTGCCGCTGCTTCCGCTCTTTTTACTGACATATGACTTTCCTGCTGACTTTCCTTTTCAGCTCTCGACACGGTTGATCCATAAATTGACTTGGCGTCATCTCTTTGCAGTAACTGGAGGAGTGTTTCTTACAGCCTGCGCATGAAACTCCTTAGTTCCAACTTCTGCACAACGTCTTTCCAGCAGTGCAGATACTTCACTAGTCACTGAAGTGCAGCTATCCATTCTCCTTCTTATATCTTGAGATGGGACGTTCATTACACGAATACTCTCATAGGTTTGTTTTAACTCCGTTTCACGTTTTTCTGCAGTCACCATCATATCCTCTAACTCGGTTTTAGAGCATTGTTCTTTCAGTTTAGATCTGATAAACTGAGCTTCAGCTTTAAAGTTTAAGTATGTGAACATAAACTTCTGTTCTCTTTTTGCTAACTCATCACGTCTTAACTCAAGCATTTTTTCTGTTGGATGTCTTTCTCTTTCTGATCGCCTAACTTCTTGCTCAACTTTTGATGATAATCCTTGGAGATTTGTCTTATTAACCTGCAGATCTGCATTAATTTCTAAAAGGCGTTCTTCATAATTTTGTCTTTCTGAGACATCAATTTCAGTTTCTAATTTCCCCTCTAATTGTGCTTTTTCATCTTCAAGAGCTTGAATGACACTTTCTGATCTATTTAGATCCATGTTGGTAACAGTTTAAACCACAAAATTATTCAGCTTAATAGCCAGCTGTACCGGGTCAGGAGTAATCACAAAGCGAACTACTGGAGCCAAAGCGGGGAAATTTGGGAAGCAAAGTTGGGAGAGAGGACAAGAGAAAAGGGAATCATCCAGGAAACAATGCAGGGAAATGTATGTATACCCATAATGTAGCAGGAGCATAGAATCATGCACTTCTTAAACTGTTTGTTCAGAGCTGTGTGTTCTACTCTAACCACTCACCTTCCTCGGCTCCGCTCTCCATTCACATTGACTACAACCCCTCTTCCACACTTGGCTATGTACTACATGTATACTATGTGGAGTCTATTAGATATACCTAAAATACAAAGTATATTTTTTTTTATATGTACAGTTCCTGAACACAGATTATCCATTACTTTGCACTGTTTTATTTGCACCATAAGACTCTGGAATTAATCAATTTGAGTTCAAATCAATTTCAGACAATTTACCAGCTTGGTGCATGACGCCTTGGGCTCCTCTGCTTTATACTTCATCTTAGTCTTCATCTGTTGACGGTGATGGATGACAGCACTCTCTTTAGGTCCAATCCACTGGTTGTCTTTTGTAGGCCTTCTAATTGCAGGGACTTCAGTTTGTTCTACTAGTGAACCCACCAACATTTCACCTGCACAAAAAAGAGCCAATTTTTTAATGAGAGTAACTGTATTAGAAATAAGTTCTATTCTAAATGCAGCCTTCTAAGAGCATTGATAAAAAGTAGATGACTAACACATGGAATTATCCATCTGACCTCTATATTCTATGAACATTATAAAGGACTGGCCACAGTGGGCACAAAATAGGCCATAGGAAGCAAAGTAAAGTATCTGAGAGATATTGTGTGTTCAGTCCAGAAAAAGTTTAGGATCTAGGTATTGTCCCCTCCTCATCTCTGTGTCTCAGTGGAAGCACATCCCTGAGAGCAACTGAAAGAATGTACTTGGCTTTTGTCCAGCACTAGAAAAGATACTCAGTTGATCATACCACCCTTTGGACAGTTTGCCTGTCCTTAACTAAAATCCACAGTCTATATTTATCGAGTGTGCATTTAGCTGAAAAAAAGGAGGTGCAGTTGTGAAGGCCAGGCCTCGGTTAGAGGAGCTTACAAGTGGAGTCCAGCCACCACTGGTGAGTAGAGAGCGGCTTTCCCCAGGAGCATGGCGCAGGGTCAGTAGGTGACAGAAAAGTCGTTCTTAGGACAAAAAAGAAGAAATTGCTACTGCTGAATGGAATGATTCGATAAGGATGAGGATAGAGCCACTTCCACTTCCTCAGAAGGCTGGCATCCTCCAACATCTGCAAAAGCTCCTGCCAACCATTTATTTGGTCATCAAGAACTTCAAGGAGAGGGGTTCAATTGACTTCAAGGTGCCCAAGGAAGTCCAGCAAGCGCCAGGACCCAGGTCTCCCAAAGTTGATTTAGCTGCCGAATCGGGGCACAGCCAGTGCAGGGCTTGCTCAGGCAAAGACTTTTGGAGGATGTCCTGGTGTCACTCCAAGAAGACTGCTAAGAATTGGGGTAAAGTAATTTTCTTTGATGAATCCACTTTCCAATAGTTTGGTGCATCCAGAAAAAAAGCTTGTCCAGAAAAGAAAATGTGAGTGCTAATATCAGTCCTGTGTCATGCCAATGTCAGCATCCTGAGACTATTCATATGTGGGGTTGCTTTTCAGCCAATGGAGTGGGCTTACCTACAATTTTGCCACCCAAAGAACACAGCTATAAATAAAAAAATGGTACAAAACATTCCTCTGTGAGCAAATTTTCCCAACCATCCAAGAACAGTTAGGTGTCAAACAATACCTTTTCCAGCATGAAGGAGCACCTCTCCATAAGGCAAAGCTGATAACCATAAGATCCACTTACCCATAAGGCTAAGTGGATCATGGAACAAACCATTGAAATTTTGGGTCCAGGGCCAGGAATCTCCCCAGACCTTAATACATCTGACAAAAATATCTAAAAATTCTTAAGCAGCAGACTTTGTGAAAATTTATATTTGTGTCATTCTCAAAACCTTTGGCCACAATTGTATATGGCCTTAACTCTGCCCCTATAGCTAACCATGCAACAACCTTTGCAGATGTCCAAAAAGCATTGTTGAAGTGAGCTTGGATAGCTGGTAGGTGTTTACTTATCGCACGTTTTGTCGTGTTTATGTGGGTGGTGCTACCTGTTATGTTCCTCACCATTGCTCCTCTTTCTTGTGGAATCTAATTAGATGCCCTATATATGTCTAGTTCATTGTCATTCTGATTGTGAGTCATTATATTGTTAGTGTGTTTAGTGTGCTTCATGTTATTACTAGGTTTTATGTTATTTATGTTCTTGTTGTTAGTTGCTATGTTAATAAGTTACAGAATGCCAAGTTATGTTATCACCATGTCAAGCTATGTCTAGTTCTTATGTAAGTTGTAAGTTTGTGTTAGTCTTGTGTTCTGTTTAAATAAAAGGTTTGCACTAGAATCCCTGCATTTGGGTCTAATTGCCACAGTGGACAGTAGAGCCAATGGCAGAGATTAGGGTTGGATTTCCGCGAGCAGTGCCGGCTGCCGCCCTGTCATGTAACAACTGTAAGGAAGTAAATGTCTTAAAAATTTGGTTCAAATTGATATGAAAAATTATGAATTACAGTTATTTGAGGAAACCAGCTTCATCTCATTGGGGAAGGTTAGTAAGTCAAATAGTATTGGTAATCCCAGAAAAGATTAACATTATTATATTTTGAAAACAAAAGTCCTAGAACTGGTAGGTTTCATATATTATTCACATAATCATACATTTGAGTTGGCAAAATGGGCCAAAACAGTTTTCTATAGGCTCAGTAACACATTCATGTTAAATAATACAGAATTCAAAGAAGCTAAATATAGCTGCACTGGTCTAATAAAATAATGGCCACACTTCATACAGATGTCCTTTCATTGTTTATTTTGTCTCTCTCTCTCTCTCTCTAGTAGACACAGTGAAAACTACAAAAAATAAAGACATAAGATGTTCAAATAAACATTTTTCAGTGTCCTCTTTATGCCAGGGTGTCCAGAGCTGCGGGCCATGTGTACCCATAAAATTGTCTTTTCCCTTAGGTTAGCTGGTACATAGCTATAAGAAGGTGGGCTCTCTTTCCTGGGCTTGTTGGATTTCCTCCATGAGATCCCACTGTATTGGGGCCATGATTACCAGCCTTGGCAGAATTGGTTCTGATTCTGATGGTTGTTGATAGGGTCTTAGTGGCGTGACAGCGCCGTTGGCTTTACTGTTTTTGGTTCCAAGTCGATGTCTGTGAAATCATATCTAGTCAAGAACAGGGCCCACCTGGCCTGATGAGGGTTGATGCATTTAGCGTTCTTTATGTATTCTAGATTATAATGGTCGGTGATTACTAAAAATGGCAAATAGCAGCTCGGATGCTTTCCGAGCGACCTGAGACCAGTTCAGTTTCCTCAGTTTACCCCATAGTAGAGCACTGAGTGGGGCATCCACAAAGCTATAGCCATGAATGAAGTGTCTGTAAAAGTTGGCGAACCACAAGAACCTCTGCAATTCCTTGATGCTAATGGGAGTTGGCCACTTCGTTACAGCCCTCACCTTGACCTTGTCCATTTCTACCTACTTGTCGATAATCACATAACCTAGGAAGGTTGTTGTTGCTTGGTGAAAATCACATATCTCTGCCTTTACAAAAAGTTATTGTTGAAATAGACTGGATAAAACTTCACAAAAAGGAGCATATGCTGGTCATTGGTTGTGGAATGCACTAGTATTTCATGTATATACACGATAATGCATACATTTAGCAGATCCCTAAAGATTTCTGTGACAAATGACAAATGAAATAATGCTGGAGTGTTAGATAGTCCATATGCCATAACTGTTTCCTATACCATAGCAGGGTTTCCCGCAGCACTTTGCAGTTCGGGCGGCCCACCTAAGCTGGTAAACCCTACCGCCTTAACTAGGTCGTCCAAAAAAAAATAAAAGATTCGCTGTACAAAAGGCCATCAAGTGCATCTCGGAGAATAGCGCGAACGCGCTTCACACCGTGAGCAGGCACGCACGCCACACAGCCGAAATGAGAGAAAGACGTGGTCCGTCACTGGAGGATAACTAGCCAGTTGATAAAACGCGTGTCCGTGAGAACTGTAAGTGGACTTATGTTTTGGGTTTATTTAAGCCTGTTATTGTATTAGTCTATAGTTCTTGCAAATTTAAAGTAAGTTAGCTGGTGATTTTGTTGTTTGAGTTCTTCACCTGCTAGCTAGGTTGCACGTGCCTGTTTTTAATAATTGTTAAACGTAGTACAGAGTCTGTGGTCTATCTCACAAAGAAGCCCCGCCCCCCGGACCCTGCCCCCACGCCTTAACTAACAAATTTTCTGCAGGAAACCCTGCATAGTATTAGCTCCTTCTGTTGCTACGAAATAAACAGATCATTAGTGTGAAGCCAGGGAAATCTCAGGATGATAGGGTTGTTGGGTGAGGAAGTGAGGCACAATGATTGGCCTGGTCTGATGAGTAACTTACAGTATCCTGCACCGATAGCCTGATTATCCACGGCCACTTGGTGGTGGATGACCTTGACTGCAGACCCTGAGTAAATCAATGCAGGGACAGAATATTCATGATCAGCCGGGTTTAGTCCCTCGTGAAAAACAGCCTTATGTCTTACCTCATTCCATCCACTCTGTGCCACCAGGGTGCAGAATTTCACAGCATAATTGGCGGCTGTGTCTGTCCCTTGGCATAGCTGGAGTAGTGGAGCAAGTAGCTGGAGTAGTGGAGCAACTGCACAGAGATGTCTCTCCCCCTGTGGGGTTCTCAAAGACCTTACGCACTTGATGGGAAAAGTGACTGAAAGAAGTTCTCATTAGAGCTTTCCCGCTAAAAAGCAGTAGTATGCATCAGGTTGATGGGTAAAAAATAAGATGGCACTGTTACAGCTGATTACTGAACATTTAGTTTAGAACTTTTAAAAAACTCAAAAACTTGCAAAATCTTTTTACGTTAGGTTTGACTTTGCCATTTTTTCCCAAAGAGAAGGAATAAGTAAGCATGCTGACTGCATAGTTTAGTATTTTTGCCATGATGCTTAATGAGAGATAAATGATAATTCAAGGCACTATATGAAAGCAGAACAACAGTTACTTCTACGTAATTTGCAAAACACTGTTTTCCTTCATAAATGGTGTACATAATTGAAAACAACTGTCATCTTAATCCTCCTTTGCACCTCACTCTCTAGCCTTACAGTGTTCAATATCATTGTTTGTATTATCTCCAAGAGGCAGCAGGGAGCTTGCAAGTTTATTTTGGAGCCTGGTGCAGTGAGGTTTTTGGCACCCAAGTTGCTGAACTATCCAGCAGAGATGCCAGCTATACCTGCTCTAGTTTATAGTTTATCTGAGCTGCTCGACCAGGTGGCCAGGGCTGTGGGAAGCCTGTTTTTTTGTTTGTTCTTCTTTAGAGAAAATTAAACCTGATTACAAGAACAATTTAACAAGCACAATAAAAGCCTTATATAATAAGCTTTGCTTTATACATGTAGTATAAAGTGTTTAGGAAAATATTTTATTACAATCACTGAACAAAATAACAAAATTTTGTCAAACTTCCTTTTTATAATTATTATTAAAAAACAGCTCTTGAAAACTCTTGAAAGTCCCTTTATATAAAATATGAAAAATATCCATTTATTTCCCTTAGAAACTCACATAATGAAATTGTATATTGATATAATACTTCATAACTTTGTTTTGTTGCGTATGAGCACTATCCTATCCTAGTATACTGGAGTATAACGTCTGTTTGAAAGCCAAACAAGGCCTGAACATGAAAAAGCACATGTGGTTTGTGAGCACATTTCTCACAAACCACACTCCTGTGAAACACTTACTGTGAAAAATTTACAGCAAGAGAGGGTCAATGTGCAAAGTCCACCTTGTTAATCAAGCTCTGTGTTTTGCTATAGAAATACGCAATAATCAAACTGCAAAATATGACACTTCAGATACTTATGGAGAACGTTTAAATATTATTTAAATGCTCATTTTAATAATTTCTGCAATAAATTCTGTTGTAATGGTAATGGTAAAATATTTCAGGTCAAATCAATGCATTGGTTATCACCAAATAAAACTGCTGACATCCTCATTCTTTCAGCACAGGACGTGAAATGCACAAATAAATAGAAATCTAGAGACAAACTTATTTGAAAATCTCATTTTAATTAAAAATTTTTCAAAACTTTTTGAAAAACTTTCAAAACACACACACAAATACAACTCTGAAAATAATATATTTTAAGTATAAAGTTAATGGCTCGAATTTCAAAGGATTGTTATTTTCGACATAAACTTTGAAATAAACTCCTTGCTTAAAAAAAAAATTATGTAACAGTTTTAGAAAACAAAAAAGCGACAATGCGTTATTAAATTCGTGCAAAGATGGCTGGCGTAAAATCTGCGTATCAAAGCATACATCTCGAATTTATGTCGAAATGATGTATGGATGGATAGATCACTCACCGCTCAGATCAGCGCTCCCCGTGGTTGGTTCCCCGTCCGCTTTCAGTGCGCAGCGACCCAGGCCGCGCACTAACTGCTCGAGTGGCAGCTCCGAGTCTGGCTCGGGGTAACAGCGAAAGCCGCTGGCGCAGCGCGGCGTGTACACACCACACGGTTCTCCGGCCCGGAGAGCACACACCGGGCAGCAGCCACAGCCCGGTTCGCGCACGATCTCGACGCAGCTCTCGGCAGTGAGAGCGGGACACTCCGCCTGGCGCTCGGCACTGCAGCTTGGGCAGCGAAACACAAGCTCCGCAGGCACAGCGTCTGCAAATGCCACCAAAAGCAGCAGGTCCAAAAGTACGTAAGACATTGTAGTTGGGTATTTTGCACGACACTCCTGTCGGCTTCCAAAAGTGATAACTGAAGCGTGCTCGCAGACATGGGAAGTACAACAACTTGATCTTGGCTGTGTCTAGTCGGTCCTTATGTAGCGCTGACATCATAACAACATCCTGGAGAAGAGCGCGCGCATATGGTTCAATAAAAAAAATCGGCTCCGTTTCCTGTAGGTAGAAGCATAGCTGCTACGAAGGACACGCGCCCTTATAATTATATTAATTATATTAATTATATTAATTTCAAAAATAGCTATTTTAATGAAGATAGCGTGTTAATAAAATTATATTAATTGACTCCTGAGTTAGTGGAAAGAAGAGTTGAAGCTGTGATAACTACAAAGGGTGGGCCAACGCCATATTAAATGAATACTGAATAATTAGTGTAACCATTAGTGGTGTTGTTCCCTGTTAATTCATTCATTCATTCATCTTCTACCGCTTATCCGAACTACCTCGGGTCACGGGGAGCCTGTGCCTATCTCAGGCGTCATCGGGCATCAAGGCAGGATACACCCTGGACGGAGTGCCAACCCATCGCAGGGCACACACACACACACACTCTCATTCACTCACGCAATCACACACTAGGGACAATTTTCCAGAGATGCCAATCAACCTACCATGCATGTCTTTGGACCGGGGGAGGAAACCGGAGTACCCGGAGGAAACCCCCGAGGCACGGGGAGAACATGCAAACTCCACACACACAAGGTGGAGGCGGGAATCGAACCCCGACCCTGGAGGTGTGAGGCGAACGTGCTAATCACTAAGCCACCATGCCCACTCCCTGTTAATTATTTCAGCTTAAATTATCAAACATTTTCAGACTGTCAGTAGCAGAAAGTGCAAATATTCTTTTTCAGCATTTTCAACATCAAAATATTAACTGCTTAGCAGTTATATTTTTCATATTTTATATGAAAATATAAGTGGAAAAATAATGTATATGCATATACATAAATATACATATACATAAATGTGTATGGTTTTTAAAGATTGTCCTTAAAGTGTCCAGGTGCAGTATGGTGTGTAAATAGTGTATATAGTGTATAAAGTGGCATTGTGCTGTGCAAGTCCAGAGTTAAAGTGACAGTGACAGTCCAGAGTTAAAGTGTCAGTGCAAAAAAGGTGTGCATAAAAACAGTAAAGATGGAGAGAGAGGTATAGTACTAGATCCTGGGTGTTTCCTGATTTAGACTCCGAATGGCCTGCGGGAAGAAGCTTCTCCTCATTCTCTCTGTGTTTGCTTTCAGGGAGCGGAAGCCTTTCCCTGAATGCAACAAAGAAAAGAGTCCATTGTTGGGATGGGCTAGTTAGGAAAATTACTAGTTAATGTTTCTGATTTAGACTGGTTTAAAAAGCATCTCATTTTTCTTGACATCAATTGTGAAAAGTGTCTAATAAATTCTCTCTCTTCTTTTTTCCAGGGATGGGAATTTTGTCATACAGCATGCATGATGGCTAGTGTATGATAAACTTCCCAGGGTAGATCAAATTTGTATCTTACTGTGCAGTGCTGCCAGTGCATCTCTTGGCCTGCCTGTCACTCAACAATTTATTGCGTGAATAAACGCCCAAGGGCAACGGCATCTCGATATATAAACGGCAGCTCGATGACCGCGCCGCGCGTGAACATGCATTCATATGCGTGTGCAATCGTGTACGAAATGACGCGCGCTTTCCAGCAGCAACATCTGTGTGGGGACCAGTAAAAAAAGTAGCGTGATAGCACTCCTACACGACATGTTTATGTTTATAGTCTCTCAATCAAGGTTCACACAACGTTAATGTAATATGGAAACCAATGGATTTACATTGGAATGGGCATAATGCCAGGTCAATATGAATGCACATCCCTCAGTAAATAATAACCATCAGGGATCAAGTATTGCTCTCATGCATACTATAAAACACAGTGATACGGTATGGCAAGCCATTTTAGCTTGTATAGATTCACATGATATGGATTTTTGATATCAAGAATTCAGTTTTCAATACTTAAAGTGTAAATATTAAGAGTGTGAGTTCTAGTAGTAACCATATTTTTAATATCAGGAATTACATTTTACACTAGTAAAAACTTCATTTCTGATATCTTCTATTGCATATTCACCAGGAGCAAACTTTTTTAAAAGGAGGGAGATTTGTACTGGGAGCAGTGGGGTGTCAAGTGTAAATGTGTGGCAAATGGTTTACATGGCTCACAGGTCAGGTAGGAGGGCCTCTTAGCAGAATTTTGCTTAGGGCCCCAGGGAGGTCAGGATCGGCTCTGGCTTCACCTCTGGGTATCAGTGCCCAAATGAAGCCCCCCAAAAGAATACAAACAAACTGCAAAGATCTGAATTTTATAAAGTACTTTGTGTGTTTGGAATATCCTGTAATTTATGTGAATCTCAAGTGACATTTGGCTGTCATCAATCAGCTGCACAGATATAAGGAAAAATAAGGAAAGCAATTCATGACAAAACAGAGCAGCCAAATCAGCATTTTTGTGTTTGTGTATAAAATCAGATGTTAGAATACCTGGAAAAAAAGTGGTTTGTAGTAAATACATTCAGGCTTTGTATGCTTAGGAAAGCAATACTTTTTTCTGCCCTGGCTCGCCCGGGGACTTGCCTCCAGATAATGCACATTGTTCCTGGTTGTTAAATGATTGAATGGCTCCAACTCATTATTTAAATTTTCAAATTGTTTTGTCATAATCCTAATTGACCTTATTACAATGACCAGACATGTTGAGGACGGGCTTAAGTTAAGACCAGTCTGCACACATTGAGTATCCACCCAGATGGAGAGTGCAATTGTCAGCTGAATGTCTTGAGACACAGGTCACTAAAAGATGAAGAGTTACTAAAAGACGAAGTAGTTATACTAGGGAGATGCCTGAATGAGTCTCTTAACTCACAAAGAGGTATGATTGACATTTTCACACAAAACTTGCACATTCTTGCTTCATACCAATTACTTCCACAAGTTAGGCGTGTGGCTTCTTTACCCTATTTGTTTAGACACCAGCTGTTCAAATCCAGGGCTAAGTGTGTAGTAGGCCTGGTTCAAATGTCTCTGGAATTAAACATTGCAACCAGAACTCTAGCTTCTGTCCTGCATCAATCAAGGCTGGAGACTCCAGTGTTTCTGAGTGATGGAAAAGTTCAACGTGATGACAAGCTTCTGCCTGTGGATGCTGTAGGAGCCAATGTTGTAAATGTATTTGGGCTGTCACCAGGTGGGGGCAGTGTGTGCAGAGAGGGGTTAAAAACAGGTGTTTCCTACAGGTACACGAAGTTGGCTTGGTGGAAGGGGGAACACGTACAGTTTTTTATCACACAGAACACACTGGATATCAACTTTCTTTCTTCAAGGATTGTAAATATATGCTTGCATTATTTTCAATAAAGTAGTCATAGTTAAAATCTACTACAAAGCTTTTTGGTGTGCGTAAAGCGTGCGCATTTTATCCAAGCCATCAGCAGCTATAGGAGCTGTTGGAACAAAAGTAAAAAACTCGTTCCCATTGGATTGCTGAGCGGTGTTGAATGGATTATACGTGAAGCGCTTTTGGAGTGGATTTCTGTATAAACGGCAAACAAACAAAGGTGAATGAGGAATCATACGATCACGCTCGCTTTGTTCAAGTTCGCAACGTGGAAACAGGACGGACGACAAGGAAGGCCGGTGGGTGCTGCTTAATATGTTTAAAGGCTTCATGCAATGGAATTTGAAGTTTAAATCAAAAGAGACATGCTGTGCTGCTGATTTGTGCTGGTGGTGTTGTTGCTCATGGATAAAAAGGAGAAATCAGACTCTGAAATGGCTACTGGTATTGATGGTGGAAAGGTTGTTACTGAAGAGGTTACAAATGATGACGTTACTGCTGTTGATGAAAATGAGTCACAAAAAAGAGTGAGAAAAAGGACTGCAAAGGGGGTTGCTCTGCTCTTTGAAAATTTGCCAAAGACTAGAAAACAGAAGTTAAGTCAAATAAATAAAATCAAACAAAAGGTGAATGATTTAATTTCTCTCAAAATCACAAGTGAAACTATACCAGATGTGGAAAAGCAAATGAAGAGCTTTGATAAATATTGGAAAGAGGCTGAAGAATTGCACAATTCAATTGTTGAAATGCCTATGTCTCCGGATGAGTCTGACAAGCAAGACAAATGGTTTAATGCTAAAATGGCTGAAAATCTGCGTTTTTACAAAGATATCAGTGAATGGGTGTCTGATACTGGAAAATCATTGAATGTGGATAAAATCTGTGACATTTCATCTACAACAAGCAATGAAATAGGACCTGATGAGGTCCTGTATTTCAAATGTGTCCACAAAACAATCCCATTACAGCAAAGCATCGAAAGGTTCAACCACTACTTCAAGTACAACTTCTGCACGGATAAAGGCTATGGCAGAAAAGGCTGCATTATTACAACATGCTGCTGCTATGGAGAAGAAACATGTCTTGGAGGAGGAGGAGGAAGAAAAGCTTCGCATTCAAAGTGAAAGACTAAAAAGACAAAAGGAACAACTCAAATAATGAATGCAAAAATAGCAGCCAATGATGCAAAGTTGTCAGTTTTAAGAACCAGTGATGTTGGAAGTGGAAAAAAGGCATTGTCCAATGATTCAAAATATAAAAAATCATGCTCATTGAATCACAATTTACAAGTAGAGCTGCCTGGGAATTCTACTCAAGCTACAATGCAATGTTCAACCATACAACAAGTTGCAGGCACAGAGGATAGTACAACTGCTGTTCAAAGTAATCCAGTCTCTAATTCTCAATCACAGATTCATTCTTCACAATCTTATTCTCAAACTAATACTGGACAAGATATTTTGTATAACAAGGGTTCAGCAAAGCCAAAAATTTGTTGAAGGAACATTTTGGTCATGAGTTAAAAATTACTGCAGCCTACATGGAAAAGGCTTTGGATTGGCCTACAATAAAACCTGATGACATTAAAGGGTTGCAAGCATATGTTTCTTTGTTTCTGAGAGGGTATTGCAATGTGATGATAAACTTGCAGTATATGGATGAGATTAATGTTTCATCGAATCTTAAGAACATCATGATGAAACTGCCTTACCGACTCAGGGAAAAATGGAGAGTCATAGCGTGCAAGTTACAAGAACGGAATGGCTGTAGGGTCAAGTTTACAGACATGGTGGATTTTATCGAATATCAGGTAAAGATCCTCACGGATCCTCTCTTTGGAGATATTAAAGATACACAACCACACATGTCCTACAAAGTCAAATCTGTACCTTACAGTGGTAGAGGGCGAAGTTCAGCTACAGTTGCTATCGTTGACGCTGTTGAAGATTTTCAGCCTAAAGTACATCCATCACAGCACAGTTCTTCATCTTGCTGCTATGCATGCAAAGAAAATCATGTTTTTGAAAAATGCCCTCTAATTCAGAAAATGACTCACAGACAAAGGATTGAATTTTTGAAGAATCATGGAATTTGCTTTGCCTGTTTAAAATTTGGACATCTTAGCAAAGATTGTACAAGTCGGCATATTTTTGCTGTGTGTAGTCAGTAGCATCCTACTATATTGCATATCTCAGCTAAGAGTAAACCCTTTGAGGAGAAACAATCGAGTAATGCTCTTGTTACTTTGCAGACCTATGCTCATACTGGGGCCGGAGAACAAGATTGCTCATTGTTCATTGTGCCAGTTCAGGTCAAGTCTAAGTTTGGAGACTTTATAGTAACAACATATGCTTTCTTGGATCCAGGGAGTACAGCCACTTTTTGTACTGAAGGGCTTTATGCGGAAGCTAAAGATGACTGGAACAAGAAGGTGCATATTGCTTTGAACAATGGGACAAGAAAATGTGGTAAACACATCTGTGCTCACTGGACTGGAGATATCAGGATTGTCGGAGGATAAATTCATGGATTTGCCAGAAGTCTTTACTCAGAAGACAATACCTGTAAGTAAAAATAATGTGGTTAATCAAGAAGATTTTAAAAAATGGCCATATTTGGATGATGTCAAGATTCCCAAACTGGATGCTGAAGTTGAATTGTTAATTGGCACAAATGCTCCAAAGCTCTTGGAACCATGGGAAATCGTCAATAGTGAAGGTCAAGGACCCTATGCCGTCAAGACCCTATTGGGGTGGGTCATAAACAGTTTTGTAAAGGGAGCAGATGATGGACGGAAGACTGGCTTTCAAACAGTCACTGCTAATAGGATTCCTGTTACCAAGCTAGAAGAGTTACTAATTGCTCAGTACAATCATGATTTCAGTGAGAAATATTCAGATGATGATCTCAAAATATCTAGAGAGGATCAAAGGATTATGGAGATAATGGATTAGTCAATGAGCACTAAAAATGGTCACTACTGTATTGACTTACCCTTCAGGAAGGATGATGACATCATGCCTAATAATAGGTGCCTTGTTGAACAACGTTTAATGAACTTGAAAAGGAAGTTCAATAGGAACCAGGAGTTTGCAAATGGTTCAGATCGACGGCACTCTGTCCACCATCGAGTATCAACGAGAAGCTTTGGAAAATGCCAACACTAACACAGAAGTACTCAAGAACATGGGCTTAGCAGCCAAGGCCATGAAGAACGCTCACCAGAACATGGATATCGACAAAATGGATGAAACCACATAGAAACTTTGCTGTTGGTGATATTGTGGTCATCATGGAACCACCTGCTCCACGTGGTTCCTGGTCATTAGGCAAAATCATTCAGACATATCCTGACAAAAAGGGACTTGTTCGGTCTATACAATTGAAGACAAAAACAGGATTATTGGACAGACCTGTTTCGAAAATTTGCCTATTGTTCAAAGATACAAAGGTCTGATCTTCAATGAACATGCATACAGTGCACATACACCCTTTTTTGGCTCCTTTTGAATAATATAAAGATAATTGTAGTTACACACCAACAATTATGGGGCCGGTGTGTAGGAGCCAATGTTGTAAATGTATTTGGGCTGTCACCAGGTGGGGGCAGTGTGTGCAGAGAGGGGTTAAAAACAGGTGTTTCCTACAGGTACACGAAGTTGGCTTGGTGGAAGGGGGAACACGTACAGTTTTTTATCACACAGAACACACTGGATATCAACTTTCTTTCTTCAAGGATTGTAAATATATGCTTGCATTATTTTCAATAAAGTAGTCAAAGTTAAAATCTACTACAAAGCTTTTTGGTGTGCGTAAAGCGTGCGCGTTTTATCCAAGCCATTAGCAGCTATAGGAGCTGCTGGAACAGATGCCTATAGAATTTCTTTAGATCTCAGCAATGTGAAAATTCTGCTTTGAGTTGCCTCACTTTTTAGCCTAAAAGCCCAGAATGTCGTGTACAGTTCTAAGTAGAGCTCTGAGTGGGACTGTTTTCTTAATCCCAGTCCTGCTGTATTTCTGACCATTATTACTCGCTCCTGCAATGTGTGCCCCGCTTCCGCCTGCTCTGGCAAACATTCTGTCACTTATGAAGATTGTGTAAAAATGTACACAAATGTTAGGGCTATGATTACCTTACAGAATAATAACAGACTTAACCCGTTCAACTGATAAAATAAAGCAATACTAAAGTAAAACACAACACATGACAAAAAAAAACCTGGGGATTATTATTTTTATTTTTTTATAAGCCTTAAAATACTCTAACTTAAAAACAACTTAAAAACCCATTACAATTAGTGGAATCTAAAACATATTTCAATATTTGTGTATAACAACACTTAATTAAGTCTGCTAAGATAACAAGACAATTTTTCTTTGTTTTTCTTTCGGTTGTTCCCTATTCAGGGTCACCACAGCAGTTTATGTGGTCCAAATATTAGATTTGGCACAGTTTTTATGCTGGATGCCCTTCCCAACACAAACCTATGATTTTTATCAGGGCTTGGGACTGGTACTGAGACTTAACTCTTCAGAGGCTGGGTGAGCTCCCTGCCTGGGAATCAAACCTGGGCGTCAATGAGATTGCGGGATTCTGCTGCTGGACCATAAGTTAACAAGACACAATATTTAAATGAATTACAATAATAAACAAATAAAACATAAATAAAATAAATAGAAAATAAAAAATATCACATATCACAGGACTTTAATAATACAAACATTAATAAAAATAAAAATGCTTAATGATTTAAATTCTGAATTACTTGTCCTAGCCTACTCCAGATTGCTATGTAGTAAATGCTATGGAGTAGCAATCTTTTCTAAATGTCAGATTTGCCTTGTTTATGAGTTCTGAGTTCACGTCACATCTTGAACACAGTTCTACACCCTGTTCAAGACTGTATTTCTTCCACCAGATTACCAATACACAACTGGACACAGGTGCCTCAGTTTGTAAGAATATGATTTCTGATGTCTTGCAATAGATCCTGACCTATTGTACCCTGAGTGCAGGGTCATTCACCATATAAATAGGAAACATAAATATGACCAGAACATATACACAGTTTCCTAGGCTGTGGGTGACTTAGTCAGGGTTAAAACCGAACCCAAAACTGATGCTGACGCAAATGTTATAGCCAAGGGGGAACAGAGGACAGTCAGAGTTGTAATCAGGTAAGGCAGATGCAGGACGCAAAGGCAAGATGACTAAACATGAGAGTGAGCAGGCTGAGTAGGCTATCTGGTGGAAGTACAATGTGTCGGTGATGTGGTTATTTAGAACAGGATGTGCAGGCTGGGACACGCTTGAGATAAGAGGCGTGGAATGTGGAAGGCAAAGGGCTCTGGGGAGCTTGAGACGAACCACAACTGGGTTTAGTACTTTGGAGATGGGAAATGGGCCCACAAAGCGAGGCCTGAGCTTTCTTCAGACCACTCTGAGAGTAAGGACCTTGGAGCATAGCCGGACCCTCTGGCCGACCTTATATGAGGAAGCAGGATGACCTCTCTAGTTGGCCCATCATGCATAATGCTTGGCAGACTGGAGTAGCATGGTGCAGACCTTCCTCCAGACCTACCAGCAGCACTTAAAAAGGGCGGTGGTGAATGGAACCAATGCCTCTAGTTCTTGGTTGGTAAACAGAGAAGGTTGGCACCCATAGGCCACTTGAAAGGGAGAGAGACTGGTGGCTACTGAAGGGTGTATTCTACCAATTGGAATGGCCAGGCGGTGGGGTCCCCATACACAGGATGTGGAGGACGGTACGTAGTTCCTTATTTAGCCATCCAGTCTGGCCATTTGATCTGGCCAGAGGACAAACTGATGAAAATGCCCAAGAGTTGACAAAATTCCCTCCAGAAATTGGAGGTAAACTGGGGGCCCCATTCGGACACAATTTTGCAGGGGGATGCCTGAAGACATGCAGACAGCAACTTGGGCAAGGGGACAAAGTGAATGAACCATCTTGGAAAAAATTATCCACCATGGTGAGGTCAGTAGTATGACTGACGAAGGGAGGTAGGCCTATGAGAAAGTCCAAGGCAATTTGGGACCAGGGACAACTGGGCACAGGAAGGGGGTGGAAAGAACCATAAATCAGAGACTTGGAGCTCTTTTACTGGATATAGACTGGGCAAACCGCCATGTACTCCTGAACGTCCCTCCTGACGGTAGGCCATCATAAGCATTGCTGGAGAACCAATAGGGTGCGGGCCACATTGGGATGGCAGAGCAGAAGGGAGTTATGACACTACAGTATAACCTGAGAACGGAGGTGATTGGGTACAAATAGTTGTCCCCCCAGACAGCTGTCGGAAACAGCCATCCCTTTCTTATAACTCCAACCCTTATAAAGGCCAGTAACTACTTTAACTAGCAACTAGTAACTACCAACTACTTTGTAAAAAAAAAATGTAAACAATACATAGGTCTTCTGTCCAAACACTCAAGCTGGGCTGAAATTACAACTATCACGAATCACAGTGGCCACGGCATGGATAAAAATCAGACCCAAATGCAGGAATAACAAAAACATGATTTATTTACAAAAACAAACAGGAAAAAAAAATCACTCGAACTAGAAACATGTCAAGGCAAAAAAAAAAAATACTGAAAATAAACAACTAAGCGACAGGTTATATAACACTGACAAAGAAAAGACAAAGACTCCACAAAGAAACATGCAATGCAGATAAATAAATAAACGTGGTAATTAATGGCCAAACTTTTTGTACTTTATTTCTTGTCTTCTGTAAAGCTGTGCATTGTTAAAACACCTATACAAATTACACAAATTATTATTAAATTGAAATTGAATATACACAATGTGTTTATATTTAAAATATAATACTTTATATGATCATTTCTAAACAATATGCAAGCAACAAAATCTTAAGGGCATGGTTCAAATCCAGACACTGTAAAACACAGAGCAGACAAAACTAGCATAAAGCATGAACAATGCTAGGTGAGCACTGACAAATTGAGACTGAAAGCGCCAGCTTTTCTCACAGCTATATACTGTTACCCAGTGAAGGCATAATTTAAGGGTAGAATCAGTGATACAAAGGCTGATGGAGCAGCAGCTGAAGCAAAGTAGGATGGCCTGGACTGGTGTCTGGAATAAACTGAAATGCACTAGAAACACACACATGAACTCAGAACACAGATGTAAAACAGATTAAAGAAACCTAAATCATTCCTAAATTTTCTTATACTATATTTACATTATTGCATTTAATTAATTTCCTGCACTTGAATATGACAAACTAAATATAAACAGTTAGATAATCTTTATAGAAATTAAAAATACATGAAACCCCCACATCAAAGATCTCTGGAAAAACATAATAGTTCAATATTACAACATCCTTAATTGCCCAGAATGGTCTGTTTCTTTTACCATTTTTACCTTATTATTAGTTCCTTCCTTAAGCAAATGCAGTCCACTGCAGCTGGTAAAGTTGAAGAGTTTAAATCACAAATTAATCAAATCTCAAATAAAATATCAAAATACATTTCTAGGCCAGGATAAACCCTATGCAATTTTTTTCCTGTTTTAATTCTTCCAATCAAGTACATTTACTTCCCCCATTAGTGACAATTAATAAAAACAAGCTTAATGTAAACAAGGACATGAGTCTGCATGTCCAAAATTCTTATACTATACAGTACATAAAATCTAAAAAACTGATTGGTCAGTTTATGTATGTATGTATGTACAGTATGTATGTGTCATTCCATGTATTTGTTTTTAACTTTAAAAAATTTTAATTAAAATATAAAATAAGTTTCATAATTTTTTTATATTCATGAAATGAAGGTTAACACCACAAGAAATTGTATTGTACCATCTCAGGCTACGTACCTACCTCATATTTTTATTTAATATTTAATTTTAATTTTATTTTTATCTCTGATAAATTATTATGTGATAGTTTTAATTGGATTTCTCAGATTTGTTATTCGATTTAGGAGGGCTTTAAGAAAATCTGTCTTAATCTGTGTTAGTGAGCACTTCTCCTTTGCCGAGATAATTCATCCACCTCACAGGTCTGGCATATCAAGATGCTGATTAGACAGCATGATTGGTTGGCCACAATGTGCAGTTTTACTGTATTGAGGGTCCTGGGGGGTCCGAAAATCAGTCAGTATCTGGTGTGACCCCCATTTGCCTCACGCAGTGCAACACATCTCCTTCACATAGAGTTGATCAGGTTGTTGATTGTGATTCCACTCCTCTTTAATGGCTGTGCGAAGTTGGCAGTAACTGGAACAGGCTGTCGTATACGCCAATCCAAAGCATCCCTAACATGCTCGATGGGTGACATGTTGGCCATGCAAGAACTGGGATGTTTTCAGCTGGAATGTTGCATGGCACATCAATGGGCCTAGGATCTCATCATGGTATCTCTGTGCATTCAAAATGACATTAATAAAATGCACCTGTGTTCGTTGGCCATAACATATGCCTGCCCATACCATAACCCCACCGCCACCATGGGTCACTCGAACCACAACGTTGACAACAGCAAACCGCTCACCCATATGACACGCTGTCTGCCATCTGCCCTGTACAGTGAAAACCAAGATTCATCCGTGAAGAGAACACCCCTCCAAGAATAGGCCTTTTGTGTACATAGAAAAAGTCTTAGATCTTTGAGTTTAGCTCATGAAAAATGGGGCAAAAAACAAGTGTGTTGCATTTATAATTTTGTTCAGTATAATTTTCTGTGTGAGTGTATCCCCTCATAGAACTTAAAATACGTATACTGTTCAATTATTAGGCATGGAAGATTATCAGCTATCACCAGATCATGATCTGAACATTTACATTTGTTTTCACATGAATATTGTAAGATAAAACCTGCATTTCATCAAATAGGATGGGTATGCACTTTGTGTTATTTTAATTTTACACAGCAAAAACTGGAGAGTTGAAATTTTGTTGTTAAAAGAGTTGATTAAAAGAGAGTTGATTTCAACACCCAAAGAGTAACTTTAACACATTCAGAGTAAAATGGTGTTTGGTGTTGGAGTCATTTCAGCAAAAGTGAGTCCTTCCTGTAGGGGGCGTTTGGGCAGAGGACCAGGCTCCAAAACCCGGTAGCAGGAGGAGAACAGCAGGAGAATAATAAAGCAGCCCTCCCCAGGAGATTAGCAAGGCTCAGCCAGCAATATGGAGTCCTGGGTCAGCTGGATGTCTCTGAAAAACAAGAGGAGAAAGATAACAAACATTAATCCCGTTTGGCACGCCCCCTTTCCTTTCTTCAGCCGCTGAGCCTTGCTTCCTGCTGTGCTTTCCTCATGGAGGGTGAATGCTCCAGCGGCGCTCCTGATTGGTCAGTGATTTTCGGCGGGAGTTCCGGCCGCTCCGCCCCTCTCTCACTTGCCGCGGTGCTGACCATGGTGCTGGAGATCGTGGGCTCGCGGTTAGTGCCGCTGGCCAGGGTGCCTGTTCCACTCTCCCGCTTCCGGGTTGCCGATGCCGTGAGCGAAGAGCGGTTTTTCCTCCGTGTGTTTGCGGTGGTGCACGTGCCGCCGTCACAGGTCCCCCCTCTTTGCTCTGAGCCCCCACCTGGTAGTAACCATCCCCAGAGGGCATAGCACCGCAAGAGGCCATCGGCGTTCCCGTGCCGGCTCCTGGCTCAGTGTATGACCTGGAACAAGAAATCTTGTAAAGATAAGAACCACCTCATTACCCTGGCATTGGTGTCCTTCGCCTTGGCCATCCAGAGTAGAGGGGCATGGTCTGTCACCAGGGTGAAGTGTCGCCCTGCCAGGTAGTACCAGAGGTCCTCCACAGCCCACTTGATGGCCAGGGCTTCTCGTTCCACTGCGGCGTAGTTTCTTTCAGCGGGGGTCAACTTCCGGGAGATAAAGAGGACCGGGTGTTCTTCTCCCTCGAACTCCTGTGACAGGACGGCTCCCAGCCCTGTTTCAGACGCATCCGTCTGTAGCGAAAAGGGGCGACCAAAATCGGGGTTCCGCAGTACTGGCTGGGTGGTGAGGGCCTCCTTGAGCTGGCGGAACGCCCGTTCTGTGCCATCCGTCCAGTGCACCCGGTCCGGCTCGCCTTTCTTGGTGAGGTCTGAAAGAGGGGCAGCTAGAGAGGAGAAGTTAGGCACAAAGTGTCTATAATAGCCCGCTAATCCTAAAAAGGCCCGTACCTGTTTCTTTGACGTGGGTCGAGGGTACTCCCTCACGGCCTGGACCTTTTTCTCCTGGGGCTTTAGCAGTCCCCGGCCGATGCAGTATCCCAGGTACTGGGCCTCGGACAGGCCCAGGTGGCACTTGTGGGGGTTTGCCGTAAGACCCGCTGTTCGGAGGGCCCCCAGAACCTCCCCCAGGTGGAATAGGTGATCAGACCAGGTGGAGGAATGGATTACTACATCGTCCACGTAGGCGGCAGCGAAGGCGCGGAGGGGTCCGAGGACGATGTCCATGAGGCGCTGGAAAGTGGCCGGGGCCCCATGTAGGCCGAACGGAAGGACCCGGTACTGCCAGTGGCCATGTGCAGTGCTGAAGGCGGTCTTTGGCTTCGCCTCTAGCGCCAGGGCGACTTGCCAATAGCCCTTTGTCAGGTCAAGGGTGGAAATAAACCGGGCCTTCCCCAGTCGCACCAGATCATCAACTCGAGGGAGGGGATAGCTGTCGAAGTCTGAAATCTGGTTGAGCCTCTGGAAGTCGTTGCAGAGGCAGATGGATCCATCTGGTTTAGGCACCAGCATGATGGGGCTGGACCAGGGGCTGGCAGATTCTTCGATAATCCCCTCTTTCAGCATGCGTTCTACTTCCTCTTCAATAGCCTGGAGTCGAGCTTCCAGGACCCTATATGGTTGTAGTCGAACCACCATCCCAGGCGTCCTGGCCGGGATGAGAAGACATCCGCAAACCGGTCCAGGAGCTCTGTGAGGTCGTGCTGCTGGGCTGGTGTGAGATCCTCTCCCCTCCGTACTAGGGCCCGTTCTTGGGGACCTGTGTGAAGGGAGGCAAACGCAGACACCACAGCCGGCGGGGGAATCCATTTTTTTAAAAGGTTGATGTGATATAGTTTGGTGTCTGCACACTTACCTGGCTTTTGTAACCGATAGTTCACCGGTCCCACCTTTTCAAAGGACAGTGTACGGGCCCTGCCACTTTGCCAGGAACTTACAGGCTGCACTGGGAATGAGGAGCATTACTTGGTCCCCAGGGAGAAGTTCCCTTGCCTGGGCGGGCCGATAGTACGTCCTCTGTTGTGCCCACTGGGCCTCCTCTAGGTGCTCCTTCACGATGGGCCCAACACGCTCGATGCGGGTTTGCATGTCCTGGACGAATTCAATGACGGAGCAGAAGGGGGAGGGTTGCTCCTCCCAAGCCTCGTGAGCAACGTCCAGCATGCCCCGAGGCCGCCGCCCAAACAGGAGCTCGAAAGGGGTGAAGCCTGTGGACGCCTGGGGTGTTTCCCGGATTGCAAAGAGGATGTATGGAAGGAGGAGGTCCCAATTCCATCCTTCCTGGTCTACCACCTTCCGTAGCATACGTTTCAGGGTCTGGTTAAAACGTTCCACCAAGCCATCTGTCTGGGGGTGGTAGACAGACGTCCTCAGGTGTTAGAGCTGCAAGAGCCGACACAGATCCATCATTAATTTAGACATAAAGGGTGGTCTTTAGGGATCCCGACTCGGCTGAAGAGCAGGAGCAGTTCTCTGGCCACGCTCTGAGAGGTGGCCTTTCGAAGTGGGACCACCTCGGGGTAGCGGGTGGCGTAGTCCACCATCACCAGGATGTATTCATGGCCCCGGGCAGACTTTGGTAGCGGCCCGATGAGGTCCATGCCAAGCCTCTCAAAGGGGACGCAAATGATAGGAAGGGGAATAAGGGGGACCGGAGCTGGTTTCAGGGGAGAGGTCCGCTGGCATGTGGTGCAGGCCCTGCAAAAGCCCAGGACCTCGGCGTTCATGCCCGGCCATGTGAATCGGTCCCGCAGTTTCTCTAGTGTGTTCTTGGGTCCCAGATAGCCCCCCAAGGGGTGAGTGTGGGCTAGGTGGAGCAGAGGCGGGGTACGTTGGCGTGGCACCACCAGTAGGTCGCATGGTTCTCCTCTCCTATCTGTGTGAAAATAAAGCAACCCATTCCTCACCAGGAAGTACGACGGGGGAAGCGGCCGGGCAGGGTCGGTGTTTACTCCCTCCACCTGCAGGACCTGGCCCCAGCAGTGATTCAGCCGGTCATCCTCCTTCTGCTCTTTTCCAAAACCTCTCTCCTGGGTGGCCTGTTGAAACAGTGAAGAAAGAGGGTTAACCTGCGGCTGGGGATCACCTGGAGAGGAGTCGCTGGCGTCTCTGTCCCCCCGAGCCATGCACGCCCGGCGGTCCCGGCCCTTCTGCTTCTGTTCCGGCCCACACTTGGCAGTGGCCTTCATGGCGGCAGCAAACCCTGGCCAGTCGTGTCCCAGTAGGAGGGGGACCGGGAGATCTGGGATAAGTCCGATGAGGAGCGGCCACTCTCCTGCTTTGCTACGGATCTTGACCTGTGCAGTAGGGACCGAACGGGCATCGCCATGGACACACGAGACCGCGAGAGTCCCCACCAACTTTATGGGGGCGGGGAGTACGGCCGGCGGGCCAGCATGACCGTACTCCCTGAATCCAGGAGCGCCGACACCGGGCGGCCATTTACCTCCACAGTAAGGCGGGCCCCCTTTGGAATGGTGGGGGTGTGTAGGCCACAACTCGCGAGCCATTGTTTGGGGGCCTGAGTTGGGGTACCAGGGTGGGGCGGCTATCCAGAGGTCTCCTCTCCCAGATCCGTTCGGACACTGGCTGTTGTCGGGGCTGGGGGTGGAGGGCGCTGGCCTGGAAGTCTCTTCGAGCGTCCTGACCCATTTCTAGGGTGGCCTTGGCATGTTCCAGGGTGTTCAGAAGGTCCTTTGTGTCCTCTGGGCCCTTCAGCCCAACAGCCTTCCTTTCTTCGGCCGGCAGTGCTCGTAGGAACCGGTCCATGGCCACTCTTTCCGTGACCTCTTTGGCTGTGAGTCGATCACTCTGCAGCCAGCATCAGGTGATACGCAGCAGTGCATCCATCTGGGGACGAGGATTGCTAGTTGGATCATACCGCCACCTATGGAAATCTCCGGCTGTAGTGACGACAGCGGACGAGAATTTCCTCTTTCACCGTTTCAAAGTCTCGAGCGTTTTCTGGATCCAACATGTAATACGCCAATTGGGCATCTCCACTGAGCAATGGGGCTAGGGCATCGGCCCAGTCCCGCTTGGGCCAACCCTCCCAGTCTGCGGTGCGCTCGAAGGTATCCAGGAACGCCTCCACATCGTCTCCGGCGGCGAGTTTTGTGAGCCTGCGCAGAGCGTCGTGGCTGGGATCAGGGAGGGGAATTGATGCGGCGGGGGCCTTCTTGACGCTCTTGGCCAGCTCATGGGTGACTTCGTGCTGATGGAGACTGGCCTGCATGAGATGTTGCAGCACCTGCCCCACAGAGGGCTCCGGGGCTGCTTCTGTGTCCGCTGCCCGCATTCTCCACCAGTGTAGCGCTCTTTGAGAGATGGGACACGGAAGAAGGGGCACTTGCTTCCTGCTGTGCTTTCCTCCTGGAGGGTGAATGCTCCAGCGGCGCTCCTGATTGGTCAGTGATTTTCGGCGGGAGTTCCGGCTGCTCCGCCCCTCTCTCACTTGCCACGGTGCTGACCATGGTGCTGGAGATCGTGGGCTCGCGGTTAGTGCCGCTGGCCAGGGTGCTGAACCACCGCCTGTTCCACTCTCCCGCTTATATATATATAAATGCTATTAAAAAACTCAACACTGGAGAAAAAGTACGGTGCAGTTTTCTGTTATGTCTGCAACGTAATTATTGCACATCTGTACATTGTGATATTAATGCGGTTAACGGGAAACGAAATGATGTGCAGCCATACAGTTTTTTTTCCATTTCTTTCATTTACACCAATTTTCAATGTCAAACGTTTTGCATGTTTCAGGTGAAATGTTGGCCCAGGTCAAGTACAACGAACAGCAGAAGTATGTGAAGCTGGATTGCATTGAAGAGAGGTTCGATTTCATCTAAAAGGTTTTTTTTTTCTTCATTATTAAAATAACTAAGAATTTGACTAAAATCTGATAGATTCTTTGTATTGTCCAAGCTGTCATGTTGTTGACTCATTTCTTATCATATAACATTAATGTTTTATAGAAGGGGACACATTGAAAAATGTAATATTATCCATATTTACATTCTGCTTGCATCATAAAGGTATTTGTATTAAGGCATTTGTTGTGAAAGGCTGTCAACTAAAAAATACATTTAAAAAAATCTTTTTATTCCTTTTCAGTCATTGAGAGATTTTGCTTGCCACCAGATGCAACAGTTACATACAAGGATGCAACAGGGACAGAAGTCGATGCAGAGATATTCAGCGACCTCGTTGGAAAAGGCAATGTGGTGCTGACTGTTTTCTCAAATGATGGTGAGTTTTGTTGAATTAGAAAGACGGCTAGTGTTATCAAGCAAATAAATATGATAAATTGGATTCAATTTCATATGTCTGATTATTGTGCGGGTCATTACAGTATTTGTAATATTTTAATACTTTGTCATTCTTTAGAATTTTCAGACTCTTTCTCTTCCATGTCTGAGAGTTCTGACACTAGTTCAGGTGCATCAACTGTAATCTTAGATGAGATCCCTAACAAGAGACAAAGAAAAGAGGAAACATCTGCACTGTCTGCAAAACAGGTTAGAACAAAAGGTTACATTTCACCCAGAAATGTAAATGATAATATATATATAATTTTTTTTTTAGTTGGTCGAAGATGTTTTAAAATTCAAGTCTGGTGGTGAAGCCATACTACAGGAGTATCAAGAAACAGAAACACTTACAGATGCCACATGGCATATGGTTAACATACTGACGGCTCCCATGATTTATATGCATGGGTATTTTTCTTTATTTTTTTTTTTATTATTATTTTTTATACAAATAACTGCATGGCCATTGTGTAAATAAATGATAACAAATTTGATATCTTCCCTTAGGCAACTCCCTACTAAACCTATCAGAGAACAGTGTGCTCATGCTCATAGTGGTGCTGTTCCCTTCCCTGAGAGATCCATATTCCAAGAAAGGCTATGTAAGTCATTCTCTCTATGACCCTTTCATGTTGAACTTGCAATGGTATTATATCTGTGACATAGAAATTTGATTATTTTAAAGAACACTTTTATGATGCTGCAAGCAACACAGGATACATTGCTTGGCATATGAAAACTGTAAACAGGCAGATTCTACAAGTCCCTAATATTCCAAAAGATGAGAGAGAACTTTCAGCATCGCTAGAAGCTTGTTAAAGATCCAGGCTCTAGTGCTGGTATCCTCTCCACCTTCCCAAGATTTATAGATACAAAAGGGCTGGTAAGTTTGGAATAACATGTTTTATGCAATTTTAGAATATTTTGTACAGTTTAATATCTTCTTTCTTAAAGGTGGATCAAGACTTCACTCTCCTGTTTGACGCTGAGACATCATCCAAGCTGCTTCAGAGGTGGGACATGTTCTTCAGGCCAAATGTCATTAAAGAGGCCAAGCAAGTTAATTCAACACCAGAGCTGAGTCAGTTGTTGCTATCAGCAGAACGTCCTGAAGAAAGTTGTCTCCATGAAACAAGTATGTTGTATTTGATGAACTTATTTTTATGCATATTTGCAGTTAAAATTACTGTTTTGTTTTGATGACAAAAACATTACAATGAGCAAACAACCTATGAGATGGATGTGTTCCAGATTAATTTTAAAAATTAAAAGTGTAAACTACATAGTCTTAAAGACTACATAAACACATCAGGTGAACGTTTAAAATGCTCTTTATTTTTAAAGTATTTCATTTTAAGTTTTGCATTAATTAATTCATGTGAATCTTTCATGTGAATTTTGTCTCCAGTCTATGACCAGGAAATGGCATCTCTTCTTTTATTCATCTTATTCATCTTATTTTATTCATCTCCTTCCACCACGACCAGGAGGACAGAAGTCTCCAAAAATCAGTGCATGTGATGCTGCTGAAAGACTTGTAATCTTTCATAAGGTATCAACATTTTAATATTGTGTTGTGGGTTGCACAAACATGGAGATTAAAATCAAGTCTTCAAATGCATTCACATATTTTACTAGCCACTGAGTTGTTTGAACAATCACTTTTATAATGTTGTTCTCTCTGTAACTGGACATTGTGTCTAATATTAAATGTTCATTTTAACTTTAGTCATGCTGCACTTTGGAGGAGCACCTCAACAGCAAACAGCATCAGCATCCGTACCTCCTTGCTGTTGGACACCAGAAAAGCAAGATTGACAGCTTCTACATTGCCCTGTATAAGCATCTCATCCCATGCCAGGCAAACCGCTCCCTTGGAGCATTTGATGAACCTTTCAAGGCACATTTTGTGTTCAATTTGTCCTATGATTGTGCACTTGTAAACTTTTACACATTCCTGCAAACGACCGTATACAACATTGATGTAGGGAAAATGAAGGAGTCTCCCAGGGTTAGAGATTTGAGCTCCAGACTGCTTAACCAGACAGTAACCTTAACTTAGTTGGGCAGTATGATATTGAGAGAATGCTGATCTGTTTTATTTGTCAAAAACAGCGCCCAGACAGTCAACAGTTGATTTCGCATTTAATTCAAATTAATTTGTTCTCAGCAAGGTTGTAGGCATCAGTTCCAAACGTATGCAGGTTTTTGTAAGCACCTTAATAGTGATCATTGCAATGTTCAGCTGTTTGCTCAAAGTTCAACTGTTGGATGTTCTTCAAGCGAGCCAGTTGCAAGCTCATCTCAAGTAGATGGTGTAGAATACAGAGCTGGACTTGTGGTGTGCAGTGCAATAGAAGATGAAATGCCAGTCTTCTGTCAAATAAGTGATGTACTTTTGTTTGACAATCACATTTATCTGTTGGCAAACAAACTATTCACAGAGAATTTTGATGAGCATCTTCATGCATTCAGAGTACTATGAAGTGATGAAAGGTATATTATAAAAATGTCAGAGATTGAATTTTATATTTTATTTTTGAATTTTATAAAAAGTTATATAAAGTTCATACAGTGTTGTGGATAAGTTTGTATATCATACCTTCTTTGTAATGTTTTAATTGAACTTTAAAAATAAAAATAAAAAGGTTCATGGAATTATTTTGTGCTGTAGTTTATTTAACATTATTTTGTAGATCTTTTAAAAAGGAAACTAATTTTAACCACCTAAAACATGCAACTCACAACAGTTTTTCGATATACCTCTGACTCCAGCATAGTGTTTTTCTGTATTCCTTTTAGTGTTATTTTAACACTTTGTTGGAGTCAAATTAGGAACTCCGGCATAGTGTTAAATATTTAACTATTTAGAAAGTGGTAATTTAACTCCAGAGAGTGTGGAGCTATATAAACTCTGAAAAAGTGCTGAAATCAACTCTGTGAGTTAATTTAACACTGGACTTTTTGCTGTGTATGTTCTTAAAATATCTGAAGGTGTTGAAAGCCCTACCTACAATAGTGATCAGGATAATTAACCTTCTAATGTAACCTGTACCATCTATTCCTTTTCAATTCTGCTGTCCTAAAAGCTCTCAGAGAACCTTATACTTAAATTAAATCAGCACTTTTTGCTTTCAGACAATGTGTACCATAAGCATAAGCACACTGTATCTGGTGGATGAAAAGGAACAATCTAATGGTGATGACAGTCCACTTGTACCTTTTATATGAAAAAACTCAGTTCATTGCTGCAGTTACAAGAGGGCTTATTTGTTCATTGTCAAATGTAGAGAAAGTAACTATTTCAAAGAGAACTGTGATGCATTTCTTCCATAGAATATTGACGCATTTTCTAAACTTCAGAATGTTTCACAGTCCACTGACTTTCTTTTCAGAGGCCTCAAAACACATTAGGTTTTCTTAAATGTTCAAAAATTATTTTAAAGCAAAATTTGAGATGATGGAACCTGTAGAATAACTTTAACAATATGAGGATAAATTTAAAGTGTGTATCTCCCTGGGTTATAAATGCAGTTTGGGTTAAATGTCATATTGAAACTGCTTCTAAATGAATGCCATTAGCTTTCATCTGAAGGATTTAGTATATTTATTTAGGAGTAGAAAGAATTGTTTATGCAGCTGCAGATGTTGTAGCTGCAGATAACCTTTTGTCACACAATAAGTGGGTTAGCATGTGTAGCACTCTGAAAAAGTAAGATTAAGAGCCTCAGTGAGTCAGTTTTTGTTTTAAAGACCACTGATGTCCACAGATACCATTTAGAGTAAATAAATCAATATCAAGTTGTCTCTCCTTTTGGACTAGTTTACATACATGTCACTACATCAATGTGACCAGATTTGGTTTGCAACCTTGAACATTTTTAGTAGGCATAATAAAAGAATTTAATGAAGAACTGAAGAAAATAGATTTAGACACATACAGTAAGCCTGTGCATCTTTCAGAAAAACATGTTTTATTATTCTTGTCTGATTTTGTCCTACTGTATATGACTTTATGATACTTATGGTCTTGTGATTTGAAAACAAACATCAGTATTTTAAACAAGTGGCTGGTATTTGTATTAAATTTCTCAAAAAAATGTTTTATCAGCAAAATCTGCCTTCATCTCTACAGTATTCACTTAGAATATAGTCCTGTCAAGTTTGTAGAAATAGCACCCCGTTTGTCTCAGAAATAGTGATTAAGAATGTGAAGTATTAAATGAAAGATGTGTTTGCTGTCAAATTAGCTATTCTTAACACTGGGTATTGTGTGGAAAACCATTCTTGTTTATATTGGGTCAAATGTGAGGAGCACTGAATTGTTTTTTTCCTGGTGAGGAGGTTGACTACCAAACACTTGATGCATACACGGTCAAGGACAGATTGTTTACTAATTTGTTTAATGTTTCTGTCAAAGTAGGTCCTGTTTAATAAATTATAACAATGTGCTTGTGTATACTGTATTTGTATACATTCTGTTGTTTGTCTGCACTATTTATTTTGAATAATTTGGAAAAATGCAATATTGTAAATCCTGTTTAATGAAAAAATGTGTTTATTTAATGATTGTTTTATCTTGATCTTACTAATGAGTAATGAGAATGCACTCTAAAAATTATTTTGGTGGGTGGTAAATACTACCCTTGCGAATAGTCTATTTACCTATTATGTTAGCCAGCAAGTTCTTTTAAATAATAATGAGTAAAATTCACCCACACTACCGAATTATTAATATTAATATATGCAACCTAAAAAACATTGTAATATATACCCCAAAACATTGTCCCTGTTGTTCAGGCATATGTTAGTTGGGCGAGCTGGACTGTGGAAGTGGACTACATTTGTAAAGCGTCTGGGCTGATGGTAAGATACCTTTCTAACATGCTGCCTATCATATCATGACAGCAAACGGTAACTTATTTAATCTTATCTATCATAAGATTTGTGGTCATAATTCTATGTTAGAAGAGGAGTTCACGTTTGTAGCTTGCTTTAGGCGGATATCTCTCAAAACAATGTAGCTCACATTAATGTACAGGAATTTTTCCACATTAGTTAAGCGTTAGTAATTTTGATCGTTTTACCAGTGCTATTATATTCACTCTTATCTTATTCCTGTGAAGTAATAAAGCACAATCTGTACTAATGCTGTATAAGCTTCTGAAGCATGAAGCATGAAGCGGGGGGGGCAGCTATGATACAGCTCCCCTGGAGCAGGGAGGGTTAAGGACCATGCTTATGGGCCCAACAGTGTCAGCTTGAACCCTGATCCTTTAATCAACAACCCAGAGCCTTAACCACTTGCAAAATTAGGATGTGTTTCTTATTACTTAGCACCTACATCAACTTCCCTTTTGCCATATAATAAAAAAGCATTTAATGCTTAAATTGCAATCTAAATGAATTCAAATTTACCCTCTTTTAATTACGAAAGTGTGATGAGAAAGTTTGCAGTGGTGCAGTGGTCCAATGGGTCAGTGAGGATGCTGGGATGTACAGCGAGGTGAAAACTGATGCCATAAATATGATGACTACAAGATGGATGATGATGGATACCCACAAACTGACTATATAGCTGCTGTTTAATGTTAAAGAGAAAAAGCTAACACATGGCTAGCCAGTGTACACTGACTCAGGTTTGTAAGCAGTAAGTAGACTGATATACTGTAATGCTAATTATTTTTATAATGTCCAATAAGTAATGTAAAGCTGTTGTGATGTGTGAAGTTGTTATAGCAGTAGTTGTGTAACTACAATTGCACGATAATATGCACACTATTTATTATTAATGGGATAGTTTTCTCTGTGATCAAATACTGGCCCTGAAGTTGTAAACCTGTATAAATTTATTTGTTCTGCTGAACAAAAAAGAAGACATTTAGAATGATGCTTTACCCGAGCAGTTTTTGCTCACCATTCACTTCCATTGAATATGTTTCCAACTATGGAAGTCAATGGTGCCCCACTGTTTGGTTATAAGCATTATTTCTAAAAAAAATTTTTTTTCAGCAGAACAAAGAAATGTGTACAGGTTTGGAACTACTTAAGGGTGAATAAATGATGACAGAATTTTAAATTTTTGGTGAACTGTCCCTTAAATTTAAATTTAAATTTTTAAATAGTGGTTTCTTTTCTTTGAGGTGAATCTGATCACAATCCTGCCTTTTTGAACTATTTTTCAGACAACTGATTTTATACTAAAGCTAAGATTAAGGAATTCCTCCCAGTTGGAGTCTGATGAAAGTCACTGCCTAAGAAAAGGGCCACAGAACTGCCATCAAGATACACAGATTCAGATGAAACTGATGTTGAGAATACACCAGTAAGACTATTTACAGTATTTTCTCTCATGTCACTCATGCATAATCACAAACCATAAACTTAAAGGGGTCATGCTGGGTTTTTATTATTTTATAATGTTTCCTGAGGTGCATCTATAATGTTAATATGATTTTTACATCAAGAATGGTCCTAATGTAGAAAGAAATGGCTATTTTGAAAATGTCATTTCTCAGATCCCTTAAAGTAAATTGTGACATAATACATTTTGAGAAAATGAAATATGACTGGTATTACAAAGCCTAGTTCCTATTGTTATTTGGAACATTAACCCAGCAGTGACAAAAGCACAGTGATGGGGGTTTGTACAAGGCAAGACAACAAAGTAACCAGCATATTTTTGCATCTGACTATGACCAAAATGTGCATAGCATTAAGATCTCCTTTGAGATCTGCCTCCCTCCCCTTCCCCTTCAGGTTCTCTCATGTAGAATCCTATAATGTATAGTCATTTTATTTCAATCTGTTTACATAGAGGTAAGAACTAGAAGACCAATATCAAAGAAGACATATCCAAAAAAATTCTCCATCTCTTGTTTCTTTTCCCTTCACAGACACAAAGGAAAAGGGCAATGATTCTCAAACCACAAAGAAATTTTGCCAAATGATTGTTGATGAGTATCAAGCCACAACCTTGACAGAGGTTCAGAAAAAGCTGAAAGAAATGGAGGAGGAAAACAAAAAAATGAGAAATGACAATGAAAAATTAAGAACAATGCTAATTCTGATAACTTAAGTGAAGACAGACCTGAAGTCTCATTGTTCATCAGCGTCATCAGTCAGCTCTGACTTGGAAGGTGGAAAGAGTTTACCTGCAGAGCCCTTGCCACCAAAAGCAGTATCCACCATACAGGAAGTGTAGTAGTTTATCTAGTCAATAAAGACTGCACTTTTCAAGTAACCACTTGGTAATTGGTATTTATATAAAACTGTTGCAGCCCTTGCCAACACTTCATAATGATTTGTTTTTCGTACTCTTCTTAAAAATATGGAAATTTTTTCCTGATTCCTGTGTATTCATGGATAGACTGGCGTGGGCTGTGGCGCAAAATGCAAACTCTGAATCCTGTTTTGTGAGGACACTCCTGAGCCCCACAGGGCTCAGTACTTGGTCCTCTTCTTTTCTCCCTGTATACTCACTCTCTTGGGGAAGTCATTTCCTCACATGGGTTCTCTTACCACTGCTATGCTGATGATACACAACTTATCTTCTCTTTCCCACCCTCAGATAACACAGCTTCTGACCGGATCTCAGCATGTCTGGCAGAAATTTCATCATGGATGACTGCTCATCAGTTAAAGCTCAATCCTAGCAAAACTGAACTGCTGTTCATCCCAGGTGATTCATCCCCAGGTCATGATCTTGCTATATCCTTGCACAACGATCTGATCTCCCCTTCAGCCACAGCTCGCAACCTTGGGGTAACCATGGACAATCAACTGTCTTTTTCCTCTCATGTTGTTAATGTGACTCGCTCATGTCGGTTTCTGCTCTACAACATTAGAAGGATTCTGCCATTTCTGTCCACACAGGCTGCTCAGGTACTTGTTCAGTCTCTTGTCATTTCTAGACTGGATTACTGCAATGCACTGCTGGCAGGTCTACCTATGAACGCAATCCGTCCTCTGCAAATGATCCAAAATGCAGCTGCACGGCTTGTTTTCAACCTGCCAAAGTTCTCGCATACCACCCCGCTGCTGCGATCCCTCCACTGGCTTCCGGTAGCTGCACGCATCAGATTCAAAACACTGATGCTGGCCTACAAAGCCAAAAATGGACCAGCTCCCTCTTACCTCAAAGCCCTCATCACTCCTCGCACTGCACCCCGCACCCTCCGATCTACCAGCACTGCTCGACTGGCTCCACCATCTCTCAGGGTCAGAGGCAAGTATACTACAAGAGTCTTCTCTGTACTGGCACCAAGGTGGTGGAACGAACTTCCCCTAGAGGTTCGGACAGCTGAGTCACTGGCTATTTTCAAGCGACGGTTGAAGACCTACTTATTCAGGAAACACTTCAACTAGCACTACTTTCCTAGCACTACTTCAACTAACACTACTTTTTTTTTTTTTTTTTTTTTAAAAAAAAAAACAAAAAAAAAAACACCTTTGACACTTTTGTTCAGAGTTGTCATTTTCAGATCAGAGTCATTTTACAATGAAAATGTTTTAAACTCATGGTATCTTAAGTATGTAACTTAGTGATCCAGCATGTATTCAATGTTAGAGATTTAAGCACTTATGTACGTCGCTCTGGATAAGGGTGTCTGCCAAATGCTGTAAATGTAAATCCCTACTGTACAACTGGGGTGATGTCAAGTCCTGAGCAGTTTCAGGCAAAAAGCATATAAAGCATGCCATATATTTGGACAATGGCATCCGTAAGCATTGTACAAAGCACACATTCATTTTACGTTTGTTGTAAGTTAAAATGTATTAACTTTCTCTTGTCTTTCTAGAAAAATATTGTGTTCCTTGCTTTTGTTGAATGCTCAACAACAAAAGAGGTGCCATTGGCATTGCCCAAAGTGTCGGCACATCTTGTGTCGTGCCCCTGAGTTTATAAAGCACCTACATAATCATGGTATGTGCAATGTTATTAGTTACATTTTCAAGTCTTGTTTCACTTTGTCATTCATGTTATGATTAACTCACCTCATCTTTTGTCCTTTTTGCAGATCTTTGTTACAGGCAAAATTACCAACAAGCCAGACAGTATGTACTTTTGATACTGGTATTTAAGAACGTTTAATATTTATTGATCTTTGTCTACTTTAACATGTTTATATATTGTCCCTCAGAAGGGCCATCTTCAGAAAAACCACAGGCAGGGCAGCAGGTCAGGGAACAGCCACCTGTCTTTTGTATTGATGAATGAAATGGGATTTTTGTCACCCCAAAAGATGCCCATGGACGTAGAGTCCCTGATCACGTAAAGAAACAAATAGTCTCGGGGTCTATTGCCTGTGAGTCCCCTCTGTGTCGAGATTTTATGAGGATTGGAGTTGAAAGTGGCAATCCAGGCATTGAATGCGATCACCTTCAGAGGACAAATAGAGCAGTGTGCTATTCTGCAGCCTCACTTAGGGAGGACTCTTTGCAGTCAATGGTTGACAGTGGCCTGCTGTCGAAAACCCGACAAGATGAATGTGTGGAGCTAAGAAACCAAAGTATTGCTGGTGGCTCTACCGATGAAACTTCAATAAATTTTTACTTATTTGATTGTACCTCGTGACTCATGGTCTTCATCATATCTGGTCCGGGGTCTTTAAGCTGTTATCCCCTAACGCTAGAAACATTTTAAATAATGTTAAACCATGCTAGAACATTGTAAAACTTTTTCAAACTTTCTGGCTAGGCTTTTTCAAGCCAACTTAGTTTTTCTACGAACTTTACAATCTAGTTAGAATTGTTGTTGATCATTCTAATTTCAGAACAACAAATATCAAGCTTGTTTCAAAAGTTACAGCTGTTTTATGAAACACAGGCAAGAATGTATTGAAATACTACAAATGTAAAACTGAACTTAAATGATCGCAAAATATGATTTTAAATAAAGGCCATTGAGACAGTTCTTTTTTCTTTTAGACAGGACTTTAATGAATGTTTATGTACATTTAATAAATATACAATATGATTATATAGGCATTCATATATGAATATATTTCATTATCTAACAAACGTACACTCATTCATAAAATATATTTATACACGTACAAATCCATAATTTCAAGTGTAGCTTAATGTTTGTTTTTTGTATTATGTCTATGATTTTCGTTACTTTCGTTACTTTCGTTACAGTAAAAAGAATAACGTGAGTTGCACAGCAAACGATGGTGTCGCGTTATTTATCTGCCAGCAGACACAACAGAATTGGCGACGAGGATGGGATCGACAAACACAGATGCAACAAAAAAGACCTGAATGGACAAGAAACGGAAGGGAATATTCACGAAAAGAGCGCGAACTTATGTGGAAAGAGTGGAGCTATACTGTGAGATTGTGACATTGAAAATGATAAGAAAGTGGCTGTTTTGCTGAGCGTGATGGGAGCGAAGACTTATGGACTACTTCGTAGTCTGTTAACCCCTGAAAAGCCAGTGAATAAATCGTTCCAGCAAGTAGTGGACATTTTAAATGAACATTTGAACACAAGTTCAGATACTGATGATCTCTCATGCCTGGAACTGTACAGTATTAAAGAGACAGATCGAAGAGTTATTTGGCTTACGCCAGAAGTGTCAGGTGTTAAACTCAAGATGGAGTTAGACACTGGATCTGCCTTATCGGTCATCTCAGCAGCTGATTACAAACGACGTTTTCAAAAATACCACTGCAACAGACATCAGTGATATTAAAGACTTATACTGGAGAAAAAACTCTGGAGTTAAAAGAAGACACTTCTCCAAAATTCTTTAAAGCCCGCCCAGTCCCATATGCAAGTCGTCCCAAGGTGGAGGCAGAGCTGGATCATTTGGAAAAAACAGGAATCCTGACTAAAATTGAACGGAGTGAATGGGCAATGCCCATAGTTCCTGTGATCAAAAAGTGTAAGACAGGGGATGTGCGTATTTGTGGGGACTTTAAAGTGACCATTAATTCAGCTCTTCATGCAGTACAGTATCCCCTGAAGATATTGAAGATATTTTCGCATCCTTCTCCAGTGGAGAACACTTCTCAAAAATTGACCTGGCCAAAGCATACCTCCAAATGGAGATGGATGAGCAATCCAAGAAATTCTTGACCATCAACACACATAAAGGGCTCTATCAGTACAACCGACTTGTTTTTGGAATTGCATCAGCCCCTGCCTTGTGGCAGAGAGCGATGGACCAGGTGCTGCAGGGTATTCCAGGAACGCAGTGTTACCTGGACGATATCATTGTAACAGGGAAGGATGATGCAGATCACCTCCAAAACTTACAACGTGTGCTGACTCGACTGTGTGAGTATGGACTAAGAGCTAACAAAGGAAAATGTGAGTTCTTCAAGTCTCGGATTTCTTATTGTGGTCATGTGATAGACAAAGATGGTCTACACAAGTCACAGGACAAAATTGAAGCTGTGTTAAATGCACCACACCCACAGAATGTGTCTCAACTCCGATCATATCTCGGACTTGTGAACTATTATCACAAATTTCTTCCAAACCTCTCGACCGTGCTACACCAATTGAACGCACTGTTGCAAACAAGAACACAGTGGAAATGGTCAGACAGTTGCGAACAAGCTTTCCAAAAGACCAAGATGCTCATAACTTCTGATATAGTGCTGACACATTTCAATCCATCCATACCCATCAGGCTGGCATGTGATGCATCGCCGTATGGAATTGCATCTCATCAAACCCAATGTTCGACGTGACGTGGAAAACAAACAATTTGAGCAGATAAAGGACAGACCTACAAGAAATTTCCGAGTTGGACAAGAGGTCTTAGCACACGACTACAGACTGGAAAAGTGGCAACCAGGTACTATCGCCACCAGAACTGGACCCTTGACGTACACAGTGAAGGTTGGAGAGAACACTTAGAGACGCCATGTAGATCAGTTGGTGGATCGCCAGACAAAATCCTCACCTTTACCTGCCTCTGATTCGAATGTCAAGGACAACAATGCTGTCGACACTGCCCCTCCTACATCAGTTAACGTGAATGAATCTGAGTCACATGAAGATGAACCAGATGTCACAATGCCGGTTGTACCTGCACCTGAATCGCACCTAGGCTTACAGAGACGTTATCCTGAGAGATGTAGAAAACCTCCTCAAAGGCTTGATTTGTAGTTATGTTTAATTAGAAACATTTTGTTAGAGTACTAACAAAACTACAGTACTAACTTGTTAGAGTGTTGATGTAATACAGTACGTTTTGATTTTGTATTTCATGTTTCTCAGTATAATTAAGCTAGTGGGGGGAGGAAAGTATAATGTATGGGGTATCATATTTGTGTGATAAGCCTGCCCCCTAGTGGTGACCTATATAGTAATGTATTGAGATTTGCATTCAGTTCCGGTTCAGTAAAAAGAATAACGTGAGTTGCACAGCAAACGATGGTGTCGCATTATTATTTATCTGCCAGCAGACACAACAATTTTCCTGACGTCCCGTCAGTGTGCAAATCTCACATGCAGACGAATGACGTAATTTTATAAACCAAAACTAATCACAAGCAATATTCACCATTTCAGCAACTTATATTTTGAAAAAAGTTTTATTTTTTGCAAATTAGGTTTTATCTATTTTAATACGAATGAATTATGAAAAAACAAATCTAACATTTTAATAGCAGATTTTATTTTTTATTTTCAAATAAAAAGTTTGTCAATTCATTCATTCATTTTCTACCGCTTATCCGAACTACCTCGGGTCACGGGGAGCCTGAGAATGACATCTCAGGTGTCATTGGGCATCAAGGCAGGATACACCCTGGACGGAGTGCCAACCCATCGCAGGGCACACACACACACACACACTCATTCATTCAATCACACACTATGGACAATTTTCCAGAGATGCCAATCAACCTACCATGCATGTCTTTGGACCGGGGAGGAAACCGGAGTACCCAGAGGAAACCCCCGAGGCACAGGGAGAACATGCAAACTCCACACACACAACGTGGAGGCGGGAATCAAACCCCGACCCTGGAGGTGTGAGGCGAACATGCTAACCACTAAGCCACCGTGCCCCCCCAGTTTGTCAATTCGTTTTGTTTAATTTTCGTTTGGTTAACAAGAAAATATTGTGTTAAAAAAAATAATTGCATTAAGCAACCTAAATTATTTTAAAATTATTTAAAAATTTTTACATAGAGGTTTTATCTACAAATAAAACGTATTTCTACTCTAAAACATCTCACTTGAAGTGAATGAATCATTATATAGGCATGAAGAAAACGGAAAATGTATATGTAAATAAAGTATGGATTGTTCCTCACATTTACGTATTTCATTGGCCCAATTCCAAACGACTGTGTATTGTACTTGTTTTGTAGTGCACTGTGAAGAACAAGGCCATAGATATCTACTCTAGATTTCGCCTCAGGGTCCTAAAAAATGTGTCAAAACCGTCGCTATCTTTGTACAAGTGTCTTGTACTTCAAATTCATGCACGATGCCAGACTTCTGTGCTGTGTTTGGTTGTTCAGACGAACGAAATATAAAAACCAGACAGCAAGGGATTGCATTTCACAAGTGAGAATGTGTTTTATGATATTGAATGTTACGACATTATATTTCTGGTTACGTTGGTTTGTTTCAGTCCTTGGTTAATGACCGCAGCTAATCCATGCTAGTTACCCATTAGTTTTTGACAGTTAGGAAAACTGACAATGTTTGTAGATTCCAAAACTCTTATTGAAAAATTGACCCATGCTTTTTTGCTTAAAGGTGAAGACCCAACTTTATGTATGTTTTATAAGATTCCCTTAGCTGTCAAACATATTTTATTAGATTTTCCTGGACTTAACACAAGCAGAACGCTCTTTTATCAAGTTTCTTCACTTAAGGACATATTTAATGAGATTATGCCTGAAAAGGTTTTGGATTTTTTTATCGTATGTTCATTTTAAAAAAATGTAAAATATGACATATTTGGTCTTCGTGATCACATTGTTGAGACGGCATAGATGGCATAGATGGCATAGACAACCATCACCTTAGCTTAATTTCACTGGTTGTCTGTGCCTTTCATACAGTAAGTTGAGAAAACACCATGTCGCAAAGGTTCATACTCAAAAGTGCAAAAGTGTCAGGAAGAAAATGTGTAAGGTAGTGTTGTTGCAGCGATACTAAACAGTTCTAAAAATGGTTAACTCAGCTGACATTCCTGGAAGGATGTCACCAGTGTAACACACAAATTCAGCCTCAAAGTCAAACTTTGTTTTTTTTTTTTTTGGTTTATGTGACTTTACTCACTCACTCATTTTCTAACGCTTATCCGAACTACCTTGGGTCACGGGGAGCCTGTGCCTCAGGCGTCAAGGCAGGATACACGCAGGGCACACACACTCTCATTCACTCGCGCAATCACACACTACGGACAATTTTTCAGAGATACCAATCAACCTACCATGCATGTCTTTGGACCAGGGGGAGGAAACCGGAGTACCTGGAGGAAACCCCCGAGGCATGGGGAGAACATGCAAACTCCACACACACAAGGCGGAGGCGGGAATCGAACCCCCAACCCTGGAGTTGTGAGGCGAACGTGCTAACCACTAAGCCACCGTGAAGTTTACTCAAGTGGAAGAATGTAAGTAATAAACTTGGACCTACTAGCACTATGCATTATATTTTGAAAAAGTAGATTATCTTAATATCAAAACCTTAAATTTTCTCTGGACTTAATGATAAATACATGTCTGACCTTTGGAACGAACCAAAAAAAAACTAGAAAATCGCATTCATGACGATTTATGGTGATTTTAATTCTTTGCCTACATTGACGCTGATGCATTAAGAGGAGGGGTCCCCTGTGCCAAGATGGCGGCTCTATCCATTCGTTCCAATGTACTGCCGTACCCAAGGCGACATCTAGTGTAGATATCTATGGAACAAGGCATCATTTCTAACTCTATTTCAGTCAGGACCACTTGAGTCAAAATAAAGACACTTCTTTGACATATATTTAAATTTTTTATTTGCAAGCTTATAAAATTTACATTTGGCGGTATGGCTCTGTTCTGAATTCCCCATCCTTTTCATGAGCTCCATGAAAGCTAGTCAGGGAACAGCAGCAGCTTCATGGGGGGACAATCTCCCATTTAACTGGGAAAGCAGCAAGACAAAATCCCCCATTTAGAACAGAGCCTGCATCAGTGACAACAGAATGACACTGATTAATTGACACTGACACTGACACAAAGTTCCAAGGAGGAGCTGGGGAGGAGGTGGGTTGCAGCAATGCAGAGGAAACAGCCAAGCAGACAGACTAAAAAAAGCATTTAAATAGGGTGCCCTGTTTGAAAGCCAATAGCGCGCTTAGGAATCAGATCAGCTGATGGGCGGGGTTAGAAAATTGACATCAGCTGATAGCCGAGTTTGACTATGTGGCATGCCTGAACTGACGCTTAAACGCTATATACGTATAGTGCACTGATATAGGCAGTACGAAGGAATTTGGAATCGAACAATCGTCTCTCCACAACACGCGCATTCAGGCCGTAAGCTCGCTGGCCCCATCTGGTGCTCCCCTATAGGCTGATTCCTGCTTTTTGGCCTTGGAAATGCCACGGTGGCTTTAGCTCGCAACTGTATGTGTGTGGATGTTTACTGAAATAAGCATGTCGAAACACTTTTCAGCGACTAGTTGGTGTAGTGTTTAGGTTTTGTTGGTTTTGTTTAGTTTTTTATTTTGCGCAAAGGTCGCTTTATGAAAGCTACAATCTGGATCCGATCCAAATCACTGTCGTTGGATAGCCCTACTTGACCATTGATATACCTACATCTATATAAATAATAATGTTTTATATATGAATAGAATCTTTATATATAAAACATTATTATTTATATAGATGTATGTATTTCTTAAATATATGCATGTATTTGTGTATTTATTATTTTTTATATGTTCTTTACTGAAATCATATATGATTAATATATGTAGAGATATTGTAATATTGACTTAAATCATGTATGATAATTATATGTAGAGATATACTAATATTGCTGTAATATAAGGAATTAGTTAGAAACATATAAAGCTCATAGAACACACAATTTTCCTATTATAAACATATGAAATCTCTATGAAATACATATAAACAAATGACACTAAATGTATGTAAATCTTATATGACTTTTTTTATTAGAATATGAATTAATCTAACAACTTTATATGATTTGTACATGAATATCATACAAGTCCTATATTTTCTGCTAATACCATACACCGTTGCATACTGATTTTTTATAGAACATGTATTAGACTTACATGAAACACGGAATGCAGTTTTGGCCGATTTAAGTAAGGAACATATATGGTTACTGTATATGAACCACATAGTTTTGTTTTTTCATATGGGATATCATCTGGCTAAGATTGTTTTACTATAAGAACCATCGGGATAGTAATGCAATCTGACAGCCTGAGACCTAAGTCTGCTGCATTGTTATCTTTAATGAAAAAGTAAATCGATTTTTTGTGTTTGACATTTGATAATAGACATTTAGGCTGCATCATGGCCGATATCAATTGGAATGTAGCCACAGGGGTTGCAAGCCAGTCATTTCTGTGCCGGTCCCAAGCCTGGATAAATAGAGAGGGTTGCGTCAGGAAGGGCATCCGGCATAAAATGTGTAAAAATTAAACATGCGAACCGTCAGTGTGAATTCCATACCGGATCGATCAAGGACTGGGTTAACAACGAACGCCACCGGTACTGTCAAACAACAGGGTGTCCGCAAAAATTGGGCTACTGTTGGTAGAGGAAGAGGAGGGAGTCGTAGGCTGAGAGAGAAGATCAAAGGCTAAGATATGGGTCTAGGTATGGGTCTAAGAATGGGACTCTTGACATTGGTACAATGACAGGGAACAGTAGAGAGCTGGCGGACATGATGAACAGAAGGAAGGTAGATATACTGTGTGTGCAGAAGAACCAGGTGGAATCTATAAAGTATGGATGTCACGAGTGGCAGAGAAGTTTGTCAGAGTAGTTCAGGTTATGTAGAAGGGGAATAGAAGTGAGATGTGCTGTATGTCAGGCATAGGAGTACAAGGTGGAGGTGGGGCTACATCAAGGATCAGCTTTTTGTTTTCTATGGTGATGGACAGGTTGGCAGATGAAGTCAGATAGGAATCGCCATGGACAATGATGTTTGTGGATGACCTTGTGATCTGTAGTTAGAGTAGGGAGCAGGTGAAGGGAAACCTGGAAAGGTGGAGATCTGCTTTGGAAAGTAGGGAAAAAAAAGTCAGTCATAGTAAGACAGAATACATGTACTGTATGAACGAGAGAGAGGGAAGTAGAACAGCGGGTTACAGGGGGTTGAGGTCAAGAAGGTGCAGGAGTTTAAGTATTTACCTTAAGTATTTATTAACCATCCATTTTGACAGGGAGTGTGGAAAAGAGGTGAAGAGATGAGTACAGGCAGGTTGGAGTGGGTAGAGAAAATGTCAGGAGTGCAAAAGAGTGTCAGCAAGAATCAAAGAAAAGGTGTACAAGACAGTAGTGAGACCAGCTATTCTGTAGCAGTGAGGAAAAGACATGAGGCAGAGATGGAGGTAGCAGAGATGAGGATGTTGAGGTTCTCTTTAGGAGTGACAAGGATGGACAGGATTAGGAACGAGCACATCAGGGACAGCTCAGGTTGGCTGTTTTGGGGAAAAGGTCAGAGAGGCTAGACTGAGATAGCTTGGACATGTACAGAGGAGGGAAAGTGCTTATATTTGTAGAAGTATGTTGGAGATGGAGCTGCTAGGTAAGAGGTCAAGAGGAAGGACAAAGAGGAGATATATGGATGTGTTGAAAGAGGATATACTGTAAAGGTAACTGGAGTAAGAGTAGAGGATGCCAAGGACAGAGTTAGGTGGAAACAAACGATTCTCTGTGGCCTCTAACCGGAAAAGCCGAAAGAAGGAGACTGAAGATATCAATTGGCTAATTACTTCAGCATACAGTGTTAAAACAGTCTGTTGTTTTTGATGTTATTACTCTTTATCTCCTTCCAGATGGTGGAGGGGATAACAGAACTGTCCAGAGTGTGTGGGGTCTTGTGAGATGCAGTTGGCCTTCTTTTAAAGTTGGCCACTGTAGATGTCATTGGGTATGGGCGGTGATACCTGTAACATGCTCAGCTGCCCTTACTACCTGCTGCTTTTGTTCATATTCTGTTCCATGCAGCTGGAGAACCATGCTGTGAAGCAGTAGGTCAGTAGGTCTGTCTAGTGCCAGGCTCTCTATGGCTGAAGAGTAGAAGTTTCATGATTTCATGGAGATGTGCTAGTTTAAACTTCCTGAGGAAGTAAAGTTTTAGCTGTCTCTTCCCCACCTGCTGAGAGATGTGTGCAAACTAGGTGAGGTCAGCCGAGATGTGTAATCCAAGAAATGTAAAGCTCTCTATCCTCTCCCCTGAGTGTTCAGTGTGCTTTGATGTCCTTCTTATTAATAAGAAAGTTATTAATAAATAGTGAGGGATACTTATAATTTACTTTTCTTCTATTCTTCTATGAAATGAGTAATAATACTGGCATTGAAATTGGGCTGCCCAAACAGAAGGACAAAGTCAAGTGAGGCCGAACAAAGTCAAATTTATCTTTAACATGTGCATGCCCTCCCAGTAGAGCAGGGAACGAACAAACCTCCTGCCAAACCAGGAAACAAACACATCTCCTGGCACACTGGTGAACGACCAAATCTCTTGGAGTACCGGGGAATAAACAAAACTCTGGGTGCAACTTAGCAAAGATTAACAAATAACCAACTCCTTTCAGTTAATCCTTACAAGATTCATGTGCCAAAAATTCTTAAATTGGCACATGGAACAGTGTGGGATTAGATTATACTAAGATAACATATGACACCACATGTAGGCAAATACAATGAAGAATCCTTACCTCCACATGGTTAAACTCAGATGAGCCGTAAAATAGCTGATAGAACTTGGAGAAGAAGACTGAGTCACACTGTGGCCAGACCCATGTCCAGAAACCCAAAAAGGGAGGGAGGGTGGGAAAAATCCTCCACCACAAAGCAAAAGAAAATAAATGAAAATATAGGGCAAACATATGGGCCTGCAAAATCCCCCATGGACAAGAAATGAGGCGGCATCCACCGTGGGAAAACAGAAAGTGAAGCCATGTCCCCCCCACTGGAACAGCTGCTGTGGACTGTGTGTAATTCTGCTATAATAACTGTGCTAGGGCAGTATGAGTGGGTCCTTGTTAGTCTAGAAGAGATGGCAAAAAGTGCATCTAGGACAGCTTCAACTGCCAGTGGCTTATTTGAGCACTTTAGTAAAGGTAAGACTGTGTTGGGTCTTACAATTGCTTCTGCTGTTGTTGGAGAACTTGAGTGCCTAAACATTTCACTGCAGAAGACCCAGACTGTCTCTGGTATGCAGGATGCAGTACATTGTGTACGATCCTGCCTTCAGGGAAAGAGAAATGACAAAAGCTATCTTGAATTGTTTGAGAAAGCTACATCATTGGTAAACTCCATTGAATTAGTTGACCCTACTGAGACAGCAAATTCAAGGCGTTTTGCTGGCAAAGCAGTGGACCATTACAGAGCAGAGTTCTCCAAAGTATTGGATTGTGTGGAGGTTCAGTTTGGTGAGCGTTTCAACCAAGACAGTCTAAAGTCTCTGCAAAGCTTAGAGAATGTCCTTTTGACTGGATTGTTAACTGATTCAGTAGATAAGTACCCCAAGTTGCACAGAGGTACTCTTGCAGTACAGTTGCCTCTCTTTCACCAGAAATTCTCCTGTAGCGGCAGTAGAGAGGCAGCAGAGGTCCTAACGGGAATGCCAGTGGAGGTGCGTGGGTTTTGTTGGTGGTTCCAGTGTCCTCATGTGAAGCTGAGAGGAGCTTCAGTGCATTGCGAAGACTAAAGACGTGGCTAAGGGCTACTATGGGCCAAGACAGACTTAACAGTCTCGTAGTCTGCAATGGGCACAAAGACAAGCTCGGCAACCTTAACATAAAAAACATATGGCAAGATTTTGTGGGGCCCAGTGATACCAGGAAAAACACATTTGGTACTTTTGTTTAGTGTCCATTCATTAATGTAAGTTTGCTTTAAATTGCAGATGTTTTTTTTTTGTTGTTTTTATACATTACTGTAAATTGATTATTTATTAATTGATTTTGTTACAAAACATTACTTATTATATATATATTTTTCACAATAACAGTCATGTTTATATTTTATTGTATGTTGGTGGCTTAACTGTAAACAACACAAACAATGGAATAAATAGTTTTGAAGCTTTGTCATTGAACCTGAGAAAAACTTTGAAAATAACCATAATGACGCAGTCGATATGCTACAATAATAATGATAAAAGCAATTTTTTTCACTGTGGGGACATATCTTTATAAGTACAATTTGATACAATTTTGAAAAGAAAAATTTTATATTTATTGTCCCCCCCTACTGTTAAATGAGATTTACGCTCATGCATGTGTTAGTGCAATACAGCATTAGATTCCTCCGTTTATTGAGTTTGCCCATTGTCGGAGTCACTGTCGATTGCGCTAAAGTCTATGGTTTCAATGTACCGTACCTTCGACTTTGACTGCTGTGGGTGTAGCTAGCACCACGTTATAGGGTCTTTCGCATCGTGGTTCCCTCCATTGCTTTCTTTTAAACACTGCAAAGAATCAATCACATGGTAGAGTTTGTAGCGATTTAAAATAATCCATGAAAGAGCCCCATTTATGGTGAAATTTTTCAGAGTTACCCCTGGATGAAATCTTTATCTTTTCCAGTTTAAGCAATGACATCACATTCTGGAGCCACACAGAAACTGAAGGTGCTTTAGAGGCTTTGGAGAGAATCGTGGAATACTGGCTCCAGAAGTTGTGAAGTCTAGGGCAAGAGAAAAACATGTGACCAAGATTACATGAGGTACTGTGACACCGCTCACATTGATCGGTTATCTGTGGATAAATTTCGGATTAACAAGACCTTTAATAATGAACCCTGTATTATACCATAAACTGAATTAGTTGCAACCTTGCACAGGATGTGCTGGAGCGAATACATGATAATGCCTTTTCCCATCGCTGATCTGAAAAAGTTATTCCTAGCTCCTGTTCCCAAGACCTCTGAATTTTAGCTGTTGAATAGGTGTCTAAATCCATTAACTGTTTATATATCAATAATATATACTGGCTTCAATCACAAGAACTGCTATGGTGTAGGCTTGAGGACCAGTTCTGTATCTCCTCTTCTTTAAATGCTTTACTGACATCTTCCCTCCCAATTAATATGTCAGTAAAGCATTTAAAGAGGAGATACAGGACTGGTCCTCAAGCCTACACCATAGCAGTTCTTGTGATTGAAGCCAGTATATATTATTGATATATAAACAGTTAATGGATTTAGACAGAAAGTCAATTTGTGAATGTGAGCCGACCAATAATACAACAAAAATTTAGGTAAAGCCAGACCGCCACTATAATGGTGTTAATACGACCAATTAGAGACAAAGGGAGGGAACCCCATCTTTGAAAATCCGACTTGATCTGGCTAAGCAATGGGGAGAAATTAGCCGAATATAAGGAAGGCAGAGTCCGGGTCACATTGACTCCCAAATATTTGAAACCTGAAGGACTGAACTTGAAAGGAATGTCAGACTGTTTCAGTGTAAGAGCAAGAGAATTTCTAGGATAGCATTCACTTTTAAGTAAGTTCACTCTATAACCTGAAAAAGAGCCAAATCTCTTCAACAAAGATAAAACTTTTACATCCACATTGAGAAGGGATATAGGTCTATATGAGGCACAAGATGTAGGATCCTTATCCTTCTTTAAGAGAAGCGTGATGACTGCCTGAGAAAAAGTGGGAGGCAAAGAACCACGTTCTAAGGATTCATTGTATACTAAAAGAAGAAGTGGCGCTAAACAGTCTATAAATTTCTTGAAAAATTCAACAGGGAACCGTCTAGGCCTGGTGCCTTACCATTATGCATAGCTTTAATAGCATGCATAACCTCTTCTAATTTTAGGGGCGCATCTAATCGTTCAGCCATGGTGGGGTAGGCACTGCCAAATCTTTGAGAAAAGAATGTAGTAGAATGTCAGATGTATCAGCTACAGATTCAGACTTATACAGAGATGAATAATAAGTTTTAAATACATCATTTATTTCCTTAGGCTCAGAAACCATTTTGCCAGCCTTGTCTTTAATTTGAGGTATCAAACGGGAAGTAGCCTGGCGCTTTAACTGCTGGGCCAAGAGCCTACTAGATTTATCACCATGCAACAGGAGACGCTCAGCTTCAGTTGTTGAAAGCAAGTCAAATTCAGTCTGTAGCTCAAGTCGTTTCTTTTGAATGCTGGGGGTTGGATTGGCAGCCATTTGCTTGTCTAAGTCATAAATGTTTGTAGTCAGATCCTGAAGCTTAGCTTTGCGGTGTTTATTGGAATGGACAGAATACGAAATAATTTGTCCACGCATATACGCTTTAAGAGATTCCCACAACAATGAAGATGAGACAGCATCACTCCTATTAAAGACTATATATTCATCTATTGCAGACAAGGTAAAAACTTTAAATGCCTCGTCTGACAACAACAAAGAATTGAACCTCCAGGGTGAGGAAAAACACAAGGGTTATAAAACCTCCAAGGGTCTACAAACCCATTTTTACTCATAAAATCCGAAATGGATTTGGACATAGAAGACTGGGTCAGGGTTCGAGGGTTTGAACGATCTAAGGCGGGGTCAATAACACAATTCAGATCACCAGCCAGTATTAAAAGATGGGTGTCAAGGAAAGGGAGGATACTCCACAACTTGTCTGTAAAACCCGGATTATCAAAATTCGGAGCATATACATTGACCAACAATACAGGGTTATTACAAAGAGTGCCAACAACTATTAGGTATTTCCCATTCTTGTCAGCCACTATCTTTGAAGGAGTAAACTGAACTCTTTTATTGATCAGAATAGCCACCCCTCTGGTTCTAGAATTAAACGTCGAGTGAAACACGTTTCCCACTCATGGACATCTGAGTCTAAAATGGTCCCTGTCCCGCAAATGGGTCTCCTGCAGAAATATTACATCACTCTTCAGACGCTTTAAGTGTGAAAATATTTTGGACCGCTTAGTGGGGCTATTCAAGCCTTTCACATTCCAAATCAACAATCGAATACCAGTCGAATCACCACACTTTTGACCTTAATTGCTGGCCATAGCTAACAGACTTTAGTTTGGAAGTAGGCTACACATTTAGACAGGTCATTCCTCCCACCCCCATAAAAAGAAAATGGAAAAAAGCGCACGCACATGCGCTGACACACAGACAAAATGAAACAGACATAGATGTGAACAAACATGAAAAGTGAAATGAACTTCACAGAACATTGGACCGCATCCACTTCCCACCCTCCCCGCAGATTTCCCCATCCCCAAACGACAGAGACAGCAGTGCAAGCTCCTAAACGGAGCAAGAAAAAAGAAACGCTTACGACTGTATAGCTAACCATAACCATGCGTGTAATTTTAAGGCACGTATACAAAATGAAATAACCCCCAACACTCACTGGTAGCGCGGTAAAAACTGAGTTAAATAAAAGAGAAAGTTATAATTACACTCACCAACAGAGTCCTGTTGGGCCAACCAAATTTGCAAATAAACAATATGCAACCCTCAATCGGTCTATTTTGTAATTTTGCTAATAAACGCCTTAGCTTCAGTTGGTGAAGTGAAGTCGTGCTGCACTCCCTCGTATGTGATGCGTAACTTGGCTGGATGGAGGATGCCGAACCCCGCGGGCTCGTGCTGTTTTAGCGGTGTAGTCAGGGAAGACGGAGATGGTCATGTTGTGTAGTTTAATCTGTAGTTTAAAAAATGTTACCAATTGCCCAGAATCATGGCTTGTTTATTAATTTTAGTAACATTAATACAAATATAGGGTTGGAAATAGTCTGTCCCACCATAATCTCAAAAGGATGTAATTGTGTTTTTGGATGGCCTGATTTCAGAGAACTACTAGGTACAGGGTGACCATATTCTTACACTCCATCATGGCTTTAGACCAGGGGTGGGCAAACTTTTTGACTCGCGGGCCACAATGGTTTCTAAAATTTGACAGAGGGGCCGGGCCAGAATAGGAGATTGGTGTGTTATCTAATCCTAATCAAGTGAATGACAATATATTAAAAAAACCTGAACAGCGTTTTTGGTTGATTGTATCCTAAGTTTGTAATCTAGTGAACCAGAGTTAATGTATGTTATAATGTATGTTAATATATTCATTGATACAGACTTCAAAGCACTTTTGGAGAAGGGTGTCTGCCAAATGCAAATTGGCATGTAAAATATCACCCTGTCAATGATTATCTTCCTATAATTTCAGACCTTTCGTGTGTTATTCTTTATTTAATAAACACCTTCTAACCAATCAGAATGATATGATATTTTTCACAAATACATATGTGGCATTTTACTCAGACAAAGTTGTTTTTTTCTCACCAGGCATGATCTTGCACTTCTTGCACTCATGGCACTTAGATGAATACTCGCTGGCATAGCAAATAATGTTGTACTTTTAGTAACATTAATACAAATATATGGGTGGAAATAGTCTGTCCACCATAATCTCAAAAGGATGTAATTGTGTTTTTGGATGGCCTGATTTCAGAGAACTACTAGGTACAGGGTGACCATATTCTTACACTCCATCATGGCTTTAGACCAGGGGTGGGCAAACTTTTTGACTCGCGGGCCACAATGGTTTCTAAAATTTGACAGAGGGGCCGGGCCAGAATAGGAGATTGGTGTGTTTATAAATTAAATGTAACCATTACATGAAAAGATTTGGCCTTTAAAAGGCAGCAAAACACCATTGTGCTTAGTTTATTGTAAAAATTGTTTTACAAATTTATTAATTTAATAATGTAGTAATAAACTCCCATTCAGTTTCAGTGGGAACAGTGTTGTTGGTCTCCTTTTTTTTTGCAAGTGCATCAGTGTCTGGCGTTATATTTGTTGTGGCAGTTCTGAAGATAGATCTGAGGTGTTGGTCAGTTAACTTGGCCTTTTTGTTTAATTTGCTGGCTTATATCTTCGTCAATCAATTCCACACGGCGAGTTACAGTTCTGCGTGATAAACTGATTTGTTCAAATTTGCCTTTGCTCTCCGGACACAAGAGACCTGCTGTCTCAACCATGCATTCTTTTAAAAATTCGCCTTCGGAGAAAGGCTTACTGGCCTTTGCTAATTTGAATGCCAGCAAAAAACTTGCCTTAGTACTTGACTCTTGAATCGCAGCTTGTCTGTGAAAAAGGTTTTGCTGAGTCTGTAAATTAGCCGCCAATCTCTGAGTTGTAGCCGCCCGTTCTTGTGGAGACTGTTTACTAGCGTAGTTAGCATGTTTTGTGGCAAAATGACGGCTGATGTATTCTTTAAAAACTGCTACAGTTTTGAGGCATATCAGACATACAGCTGTTGATCGGACTTCAGTGAAAAAATATTTTGTTGTCCACTCTTTATTGAACATGGCACTCACTGTCTACTTTTCTTTTCTTCGGTCCGCTCATTTTTACTGAATGGCTGAAAGTGCAATGAAGTAGAGAGTAACCGTAATGCATCACACTCAAAGGTCAATGTCTTCGGGGTGTGCCATCTGCTGGGGAAAGATGGGAATTACAGCTAGGTAAAATGATTGTGGTGTCTTTATAATAAAATTTAATTTAATAATATAACGTGGACATGTTCGGTGGGCCGGATTAAAAAGCCCAACGGGCCGTATATGGCCCGCGGGCCGTAGTTTGCCCATGTCTGCTTTAGACAGTTGGTTTTGATAGTCCAGTTAATTCACTCAATAGATATTGAGGTTTTTGTGTCACCTTTATTGCAAAAGGAGTGCTAATATAACTTCCAGTTGACTGTAGGATGTGATAATTTCCTTGTTTCGGATTTTGACAACTGTGGTTGGGTTTTCCATAGAGCAAAGGAAAGGCTTCTACACAATTTGAGAATTTGTCAGAAATTACCAGCAGACATTTCAAATTTAAAAATTGTCAATTTGCAGACTTTTAACAGGTACATCAGAGAGGGCATCATGGCATCATGTTTAGATGTTTTGCCTGGTACATTGGCCGTGCCAGAAAACAAGGTTCCAGTTCTCTTTGGACCAAAAGTGTATAGAGTCTGGTGAGGCTGAGGATTAGATAAACATAATGTCAATGTTATAAGGTGCAGGAATATGCTATATAAGCAAAAAGCGCATTGTGAAGATGTGGCGAAGGTGGACCATTTTAAGCAGACCATTTAGCAATCTTATCAGCTAGACAATTACCTCTGGCAGTTTCCCAGAAACATGACCACAGATCTTTATGATAGATAGCTGTTATTATATAAAAAAAGGCCTATTAGTTCTACTTGACCGTAGTGCTGCTTTTGACACTATAGATCACAACATTTTCCCAGAACGCTTACAAAATTACACAGGGACAATCTTTAACTCAGGGACAGGCTTTAAGTTGGATTAGATCCTACTTGTCTGATCAGTTAATTATGGGGTCCCTCAAGGATCAGTTCTAGGACCTCTGCTTTTCTCAATATACATGCTTCCCTTAGGGAACATCATTAGAAGGAATGGAATTAGTTTTCACTGTTATGCTGATGATACCCAGTTATATATTTAATCAAAACCAGATGAAATAGATAAATTGTCCAAATTAACTGAGTGTGTTAAAGAGATAAAAGATTGGATAACCTGTAACTTTCTGTTGTTAAACTCTGATAAGACAGAAATACTTATCGGTCCAAAAACCAGTACAGAATCTCTCACACTTCAACCATTTCCATTTAAAGACCGCATGAAGATACAGTATATACTGTAGATGTGTTCATACGTATTTGGAGAGTGACCGTTTTTCATTATTTTGCCTCTGTTTACCACGACAATTGCTTATTATGCAATTAAAAATAAGTAATTATGCAACTTTCAGTCTCTCAAACCTGTGCTGCCATAATGTTAATCACAATGCTGGCTGGTAATCTCTCAGAACTGGAAAGAAACTCTTGCTGATTAATGTGTTCAAATATTACAATTATTACAACTTTTTATAGTTCGTGTGTGTGTGTGTGTGGGGCATCTTTCCTTGGGTGTATACCTGACCTCTGGCAAAAGTTGCTGACTAGAATAAAATGATTAAATGATTACTAGTGGATTAAAAAATGTGATTGGGATAAATATTAGAGATTCTACAGTATAGGGATTGGAGTAGATATCAGCCAAGAACTGTGACAATAAAAATATGTGAAACACATTCTAATTCAAAATTTGCTCTTTGACTTAATTATCGCTTAATTGTTAACAGACAATTGCTATTATATTTGTGTAATAATGCAATGAGCAAATTAAATCATCATAAGCAGTATTCATTTATGTAACAAAAACAAAACACCATAATGTTCCACTGAAATAATTCAATAAAAATACAGGCCTGCAAATGAATAAATATTCTTGATTAAGTTTCTGGCATAAATCTTTTTTATTCTGAGCACATGTCCAGCAAAAATATACAATCAAACATGTTGAATGAAACAGCTTTGTGGAACAAAGCACAGTAAAGTGTATAATTCATACTTTTTTTTAAACAAGGCATTTGTAAATGTTATGAGAAATTGAGATCAGTGATGTGATGTAGCACAGGCATATTCCTTATAATATTCTTTTAAACAATATTCACAAAACTGAAATTACATTTATACTCAGGTGCCTTTTACTTACAAGTGCACCTCAAGGTATCTTACAGATCACAAGAATTAATCTATGAAAACAAATGCATCCGAATTCTAACTGCTATGAATAGTTAGATTGCAATACAGTTTTCAAACCTATTAGACTACATTACACTCTTAAAACCCTCTTAAAGTGCTTTGTGTTTTCTATGTGTGACAACAAATGTACTTTGAGTAGTTATGTACATACATGGCTACTGAATTAATGAAATCTATGCAGCAACAAAAATAATATTCTGCAGGATCTAGATAATGATGTCATTTATATTACTAATATAAACAGATAATACATATAGATAAAATCTGTGCAAAACACACGTGGACAGTGCAAGCAAACTGATGTGCTCATAAAAATACTGAGAATAGTGCAATAGTAGGCAATACAACAGTAGTTTCTATTGAATAGCAGTGATGAGTTTGACCCCAAACATGGCTTCCCAATGGCCTTTGATCCAGTTCACTAAACCTTGGATACCCTTTACAGACTCAGCCCTTAAAAGCCATGTCCTCTTCTCTTTGGCCAGCTGTCACACACACACACACACAAAATAATGTGAGGTGAGCAAGTAAAAATTGATACAGTTTATTCATTAGCTTGTCATACATAACTGTATGCTAGTTTTCTGAGTCTATAGAATTGTCCCAGCAGGATTCTATTTTGTGCAGTGTAGTTAGAAAATACACATACCTCATCATAAAGCAGAATGTTGACCTTGTATGGATCAGACGAAAAGAAAAGGATAGAACTGACATAGTTGATAGGCTGCATTTCACGAACGGTGACCTGCCTACTGGTGGTTTGTGCCTCCTCACTGGCTGCAAGCCTAGAGCATCTCTTACTCCATTGGTAATCTTCATCAAGGAGAAAAAGTATTTCTTGAGTGGCCAGAACAGTCACTGAGCTCCAAGAGTCACCTGGGAAAAAAAACAAAAGAAGTCAAACTAATAAAAGTGTAGTTTCAGACTTGTGAGCTTTGTACAATATATTGAAGGCCATCTATAGTGGTCAGAAGGAAGGATAAGCCTATGAGCATAAATTCAGATAGGAAATGTCTAATTTACTATTCTTTACCCCTTCTGTTTCTGGTTTTATCTTAACATAAAATTAAATTTCCTCTCAGCCACACTTAAAACTTATTAAACTCCTGACTAGGTTGCAAATATGTGCCTCAAAGCTTTCTCTGTCATCACTTCTAACAGAGATGCTATCATCTTTCACCTGTTGTCTCAGACAGTGGTGGCAGTCAGGCTCTGAAATTCCCAGTGTGTTGTAAAGAATGCTTATTTCATCTACTGTAAGTTTTCTCATTACTCTCTGAATTTTGGCAGGGGTGGAGGTACAGGTCTGCTGTTGTCACAGAGATGGTGTTTCACTTTTCTCTCTTTTTCTCATCTCACCATATTATTTTTAAATTCCATGCAGTGACAGTTATCTTTCCAAACATCCTTTCATAATTTTCACTTCCTGAGTTCAAGGATCCCTTGGAGAGTTTATGGGACAGTCCTCTCACCAACAGTCTCAATGACACCAACCATCAACAAGAACTCTACGCTAACAGCTTCACTACCCTCACCACAGCAACAGCTGTGGGCTTTCTGCAGATGCACAGCTCAATGCCCCCTCCTCCTCACGAATAACCTCAAGAACAAAGCTCTGCATCCTAGAGAGAGATTTTAACAGAATCTTCAAGAGACAGAACTCACGTAAAGCAGCCAGACCTGTCCTGTCTTTCCAACAACCTTGAAGTACTATGCAGATCAGCGGTCTCCAGAATTTATAGACATCTTTAACACCTCACTGGAACTGTACTATGTACCATGAAGTCCTATGTGCTATGAAGACTTTCACCATCATCCTAATCCCCAAAAAAACCCAGGATTACAGGACCTAATGACTAAAGACCCATTGATCTGAAAAAGAAGTTAATATCTAATTTGAATTTACTTTGTTGCTAATGAAATCTTTGAATGCCTCATGCTGCCCCACCTCAAATCCATCACAGACCTTCTACTGGACCCCCTGCAGTTTGCCCACAGAGCCAACAGTTCTGTAGACGATGCAATTAACATGGCCCTCCACTTCATCCTTCAGCACTTGTACTCCCCAGGAACCTATGCTAGGATCGTGTTTATGTGGATTTTAGCACAATTTTAACATAATTTTAGCTCTGTTACTGGACAAGCTCTCCTAGCAGAAAATAGTGCTGACCAGTGTGCATACTGTATATTATAGAGTACATATAGAGTACAATTGTGAATCTGAACAAAGGGGGGTCTAGTAAATATATATACACTTACAGTAGGTAGTATCAGCAGTTGGATGAGGTATTGCAGTGTGGTGTGCAAAACCGCAACTGAGTGAATGTGCAAGACAGTATAGGTAAAAACAGCATGTAAACAGTTTGATATGGGCGATGTTTTAGACGTGGATGTATATTGAATGAGTTTACAAGTGTGCTTTTGATTTGGTGCAGATCAGTGCAGTTTACGCTGTTGCACATTCTGGGTGCGTGTCCAAATTTTTCTGAACCTTTTTCCAAATGGCAGGAGGGTGAAGACTTTCCTCAGCCTCCTTAGAAAGTAGAGATGCTGCTGGGCTTTGTTGGTGATGGAGCTGGTGTTGAGTGAGTAGGTGACAACCTCTACTAGATGAAAACCAAGGAATTTGGTGCTCATGAAAGTCTCCAACAAGGGTCCATTGATGTTCAGCAGTGGTTCAGAGTTGCTTTATGCTCTTCTGAAGTCAACAACCATCTCTTTAGTTTTGTCAACATTCAGAGACAGGTTCTTGGCTCTACACCAGGTTGTTAGTGGTTTCACCTCCTCTCTGTGTATGCTGACTCATCGTTCTTGCCGAAGAGACCAACCATGGTCATGTCATTGGCAAACTTGATGATGTGGTTCAAGCTGTGCATTGCTACTCTGGGCTGAGAACAGAGCCCTGAGGGGCACCAGTACTCGGTGTGGTGGTGCTGGAGATGCTGTTCCTGATCTGGAATGACTGAGGTCTCCCAGTCAGGCAGTCCAGGTTCCAGTTGCAGAGGGAATTGTTCTGGCCCAGCAGGCTTAGCTTCTCAATCAGGTGCTGAGCTGGGACATGCAGTACGTGATACTGAATCAATACTGATTCCCCACAAAGCTGTGTTAATTCTCCTTTGCTCTTCTCCCTGTACACCAACAGCTGCACCTCCAGTCACCAGCCTGTTAAACTTTTGAAGCCTACAGGCAACACCACCCTCATTGGGCTCATATCTGATAGGGAGGAGTCTGCCTACAGAAGGGACATTGATTAGATGATCAATGTCCCTTCTGTAGGCAGACTCATCCCCATCAGATAAGGAGCAGATGCACTAAGAACAACCTAGAGTTTAATGCTGTGAGAACAGTAGAGAGGGTTGTTGACTTTAGGAAGAACCCAGCAGCACCTACACATATAATACTGCATGACTCCCCAGTCAATACTGGACTCCTTCCACTTTCTGGGAGCAATCATCACCCAGGACCTAAAGTAGGTGCTGCCTTTAATTAAACAAAGCACACACGTGGATATACTTTCTGTGGCAGATAAAGAAGTTTGGTCTACCAAAGGCCATGATGATGCACTTCTAATCCTCCATTATTAAGTCTAAACTCACCTCCCCATCACCACTTGGTTTGAGGCTGTCACTACCAAGGACAAAAACAAGCTGCAGAATGTCATCCAGTCTGTCATCCATAGCATGTCATCCAAAAAGGTGGCTGTACACTTCCAGGACTCTGAAGCAGGCAGTTAAGATTGTGGCTGATCGTCTCACCTGGGATGCAACCTTATTGAGGCACTCCCCTGCTGTGGTCCATCAAGACAAAAACCTCACACCATAGTTTCTTTCCATCAGAAACTGTCTTAATCAACAATATGCAGGACCCACCATGGTCATTACCTGCCTACATGGACATTATCGCACAAATGCACCAACCCCCGTTGCTGTGTTCATATGCATCACATTAACACACATGCCTCAGACAGCCATACTGCACCTGCACCTTTCCTTACTTGTCTAACTCAAACTTTGAGCTTTGCACTTGTCCACTAATGTCCAATTAATGTATAGTTAATATCTCTTCTTGCTTAAAATTCTTAGATTTCTAAAATTCTTTGTTTATTTTATGCACCATGGCAAATTCCTTGCACATGTTAAAACCCACAGTACTTGGCAACAAAGCTGATTCTGACTGATTTCTTTGGATGCATTTCTATGGAAATTTGCAAATATAATGTGTGTAGACTTTTTATTTAAAACTGATTCAGCTGCAAACAACAGAAATTAAATAAGCAAAAAAGTGGTGAGCCCTGTCCAGAAGCAGCCATGACACTGTCTAAACTGTGCTTGACCAGTGAACTCATATATTCCCTATCATGAGTAGATACATCTCTTTTCAACACTTTCTATCACTTAAAATTTCATATTGCTTACATAATTTTTGTGGAATTTGTTTTTACAAATCTGGTCTTCCAAAAAGTCTTTTTTTAATCAGTAGAATGTGATAACTTCACCAATGCCCTGTGGGGACTATTGGTGATGCCAGGGACTGTAGTTTTTGTGTTTTTCTTCACAGCACTCACAACGTAAATTCATTGGCCAACCTGTTCAATGTCTGTCTGTTAGTACAACAAGTTGTATTGGGTATCAAAATTGTGGCAGACAAGCTTATCTAAAGAGACTTTCAGAGTGTGCTTTTTGAAGTCATTATCAATAAAAAAAAACATTGATTAGAATTTAGATCAGAACAATTTATCAATTTGCCCTTTTTCAGCTTCAAAATTTCCTGCTATAGACAGCTATCTTGAGTTCATGTTGTTTTATCCTTTTAAATAACAGTAGCTAAAGTACACTTTCAGACCTATCACCTGTGTAAAGAATCAATCTAACAGGGCATCCATGGGCAATAAGAAACACCAGTCAGTGTCATGTTCTAATGTTTCTGAATACTTGAAAATGGGTGGGCTAAACAAAACTAGAATATAAGCAAAAACTTAAATTCTGATCTATTATGTATCATAAATGTCTTTATATTAAGTATTTTCAGGGTACAGGAAAAAAACATTCTAAAGAATTGGCTTTGCTATTACAGTACTTTCAGAAAGTCGTGTAGGTAATTTTTAGGTGAAACATAATTACATTGAATAGCTGCCTGCTCCTAACATCAAAAGACCCACTCACTGCTCTCATAACTTTGGGGAAAAAGTAGTTTCCTACTGAAATTATTACATCCAGAGAGAGAGTGATTTTCCTTGGAATCCCACTAATCCATTGATCTCTGGGCATGTAATATTGTATTGGTTTTCAGAGTAGTTCATACATTGAACAAAATATGTCTATTAATCATGGAAATTTATAGAATTTATGAATAAACCTAAAGTCTTTCTTAGAATAAAGAATTAAACAATTTTCTAAATAACTAAATTTTTCTAAAAGAAAAAAAAAAATCACCTAGGAGGAGAAAGGCCAGGATGTAGAAGAATGGAGGATGACTCTCCAGTTCTGTGCCTGTTTTACTGCCTTCATAAACCAGGGGCCTGTTAGACACAAAGAAATTGATTAGAAAAACATATAAATGTGAAGTATTTTTAGAGAAGCATGACAAGTCACCTAAATATATACAAATGGGGAATACACAAGTGAATGCATTACACAAAATCATTAAGATGCAAAGGATCACTAGTGTAACACAGGTTACACTAAACGCTGGCCTTATATAGTAAACTATGACCTTAGTATAAATAATTAGTGCAGCACTGTTCTACACAGGACAGATAACTGACTAGAGATGAATAAATAAATGATCAAATCTACTGCTACAATATATCTAACAAGAATTTTTAAATGCTAAACCTCTTAAAAGTTTTTTGATTAGAGAAATAAAAAAAGAAGTGGTCGGATTTCTTTTTACATACCACAGATGATGCTTGGGATTCAGTTGTGTGGATGAAATGGTCTTAAGCTTGCTGTGATGCTTTGGGGAAAGTTCTCTTGCTATTGCTTTTATGGGATAAAGAGTATTATTTATAATAATAATAATAATAATAATAATAATAATAATAATAATAATAATAAATACTTTATTTATAAAACACTTTAAAAACAGCCACAGCTGACACAAATTGCTGTACACCATAAAATACAAATAATGAATAAATAAAAGTAGCAATAATAGCAGTAATAATTCATGATTATACAGTACAAATGCCAGGGAATACAAATATGCTTTCAGTCGGTTTTTAAACATGGAGAAACAGTGGGTGCCTGTCTCATGTGCAGAGACAAGTTGTTCCTTAGCCTAGGGGCAGCAACAGAGAAGGCACGTTCCCCTCTGAGCTTCCTCTTTAATCTTCGGGTGTCAAGAAGCATTTGATTAGCTGATCTGAATGAAGGGGCAGGAGTGTCGGGTGAAGCAGTTCAGTAAGGTATGATGAGGTGAGGCCATTTAAAGATTTAAAAACAAATAAAAGATCTTTAAATTGAACCCTAAAATACACAGGCAGCCAGTGGAGTGAGGCCAAAATCGGTGTAATATGGTCATATTTTCTTGCACCAGCATTTTGGACCAACTGAAGACGAGACAAAGAAGACTAGCTAAGACCAATATAAAGTGGATTACAGCAATCCAGCCGAGATGTAATAAAAGCATTGATTACAGTCACAATGAGATTTTATTTTTCACACCAGAGATTTTATTTTTGCCAAGCGCCTTAGGTGAAAGAAACTGGACTTCACCACTGCACTAATTCGGCTATCCAATTTAAGATCTACATCCATTTTAAAGCCAAGATTAGTTATCACAAGTCTAACATGCAATGCCAAGGGACCCAGGTCAACAGGGGGCATCTTGCAGGAGCCACTTGGGCCAAACAACATCGCCTCTGTCTTATCATTAAAATTAAGGGAGGTTTAACGACATACAAGCTTTAATATAATCAAGACATGAAAGATTATGTGTACTGGAGAAACCCTCCTTTTGCTTTACAGGTATAGATCTGGGTGTCATCTGCATAACAATGGAAGGAAATCCCATGGTGTCTAAAGATGGATCCCAGCGAAAGCATATAAAGTGAAAAGAGTAATGACCTCAGAACCGAGCCCTGTGGAACCCCATAGGAGAAAGGATCAGTGGAAGATTTTATACCAGCAAGACAAACAGAAAAAGTTTAGTTAACTTTGTTAAGTACGACCTAAACCACTTTAATGTAGTCTGAACATGCAGTATTTACACTAGTCGGCACTGTTTCTGTCTATTGTCTCTTGTGTAATGTTCTTTGTGTATTGTCTTGTAATTTTTGTTTGCACTGTCTTTTGTCCTGCACTGTCTTGTCTGTCTTGTTTGTCTTGTCCTGCACTGTTTGAACCAGGTTGCACAGATGCACTTTATGTGACTAGGACTACTTACTAAGTCCTTAGCTCTGTCTTTGTTTTGTGTGGCACCACAGTCCTGGAGAAACGTTCTCTCATTTCACTGTGTACTGCAACAGCTATATATGGTTGAAATGACAATAAAGGCTTCTTGACTTGACTTGAGCAGTGCCATGAATACCCACTAGTTGATCTACAGTATGTGAGATATTAGAATGTGATTGTCAACTGTGTCGAAGGCAGCAGTTAGGTCTAGCAGGACAAGGATCACAAAGTGACCAGCATCAGACACAATGTGGATGTCATTAAAAACCCCTAAAAAAGCTGACACTGTGCTATGCAATGTTTTAAAGCCGATCTGGAAAACCTCCAGGATGTGTTCATCCAAAAAAGATTTTAATTGTATATATACAATTTTTTTTTAAGACCTTTGAAAGGACGGGCAGTCTGAATATAGGCCTAAAGTTAGCTAGTACAGAGTGATCAAGACCAGGTTTCTTGATATGTGGTTGTACTACTGCATGTTTAAGATCAGTAGGTACCACACCAGAAGATAAACTGTTATTTACAATCAGAGGTGGGAGTAAGTCACACATGTGCAAGTCACAAGTAAGTCTCAAGTCTTAACCTTCAAGTCTCAAGCAGGTCCGAGTCAATTTTTGTGAGAGTCAAGTCAAGTCAAGTCACTGCTTTATGTCAAGCAATTCAAGTCAAGTCATAGCTTGGGTCAAGCAAGTCAATGGCAAGTCATACAGATGTTTGATGATTTAACTAAATGTATATATTAAACAAAGTTAAATCTACAGTAGGCCTATTTATGGACTATGAGAGATTTATTGGCACCAAAAAAATGATTATATGCATTTATTTTTAAAAGGTGTCCACATACAGGTGAGTTGTAAATACAATAAAAATCTAAAAATGAATACAAATCTAAACAACAAAGAATAAGATGTAAATGTAACTGAAATAAGGCCAAAATAAAAGCATGAAAAGTTTCAACATGCCTCAAACATGGCAGAAGACCATGGAAAAGTATATATAAAAAAGTACAATGGTTTCTTTACAACCAATTTTTTTGCATCATTTTTTGAACAGGCATTCCCTTTTAATGGGACATGAACACATCCTTAAATTAGATCCTTCCTTTTTAACAACAGAATAACAACAATCAATCACGTCAAACAAAAAACGTAAATTATTGAATCACACAAACCTTGAAGTGAATTAAATTGAATTGAAGTGAAAGAGAGAGAGAGAGATTGATTGATTATTGGAGTGAGAGTAATTTATTAATTAAAGGGATAGTTCACCTGAAAATGAAAATTCATTTTCTCACCCTTATGATGTTACAAACCTGTATAAATTTCTTTGTTTAGATGAACACACATGTAGATCTTTTGAGGAATGTTTGTAACCAAACCATTCATGAGCCCCATTCACTTCCATAGTGGGAAAAAGAATACTATGGAAGTGAATGGGGCTCATGAATGGTTTGGTTACAAACATTCCTCAAAATATCTACATGTGTGTTCATCAAAACAAAGAAATTTATACAGGTTTGTAATATCATGAGGGTGAGAAAATTATGAAAGAGTTTTTTTTATTTTTGGGTGAACTATCCCTTTAATTTGAATGTGTGTGTGCACATGAGAGACAAGAATATGGCTGTGCTTTATAGTTTTTTATTTTTAAATTTATATTTATGTTTTTTATATATAATGTGCATCCCCATAAAAAATCCATACGCTTTTCACTCAAAGCCTAACACTGAAGACCAATTACAAGTGCTATTGCAAAAAAGCTGACATTTCCACATAAACAGTGACCAACCATTTACACTAAATTTCATTTGATAGAACTTTGTCACTCAATTGTGAGCGATGTGGTTGCATACTGCTGTTCTTCTCTTCTCATCTTGCACAAAATCCCGGTACCCGAACTTAACTAATTTTGGTGTGGCGCCTTCCATGTTTCGTCACGACTGTTAAGGTTTATTAGTTAGTGCGCGCTCTCCCTCTGCTTCCCTGCTGCGTCACATGGTTAGATTACGCTCTTGCGTGTGTTTAAAAACAGATTTAAAAACAAACAAAAAAACAAGTTATTTCAAGTCATATAACTCAAGTCAAGTCTCAAGTCATGAATGTCAAGTCAAAGTCAAGTCGAGTCTTTTTTTAATATTTGTCAAGCAAGTCTCAAGTCTCAAATGTGCGACTTAAGTCTGACTCAAGTCATACGACTCGAGTCCCCCATCTCTGTTTACAATATTGAAAACCAAACGCCCTATACGAGGGAAAACCTCCACAGGGGAACCCGAGTGGTTAATATGGCACACGAAATCCTCTAAATCTGGCATAATATCCGGTTGAAAGCAGTCATAAACAACACAGCAAGGAATAGAGAACAGAGGGATCAGTAACAGTAGGAGAGATAGTCCTGATAGTGGCCACCTTATCCACAAAAAACAACAAGCAGAATGTGGGGCATTAGTGCCAATGATCTGGATGAGCTTACTGAGACTGTAACTTCATATATCAGTTTCTGTGAGGTCATATGCATCCCTACCAGAAGTCATCTAACATTCAACAATGATAAGCCATGGTTTACAGCAACCTTTAATGGTTCACACAACCTTTAACACTTCCAGTAACCCTCATCTCCCCCTCTCCTGCTCTCCGTATCAGTGATGATGATGCACAACAGGTCTTCAGAAAGCAGAAAAGAATAAAGGCACCAGGCCCAGACGGTGTGACACCAGCCTGTCTGAAAACCTGTGCTGACCAGCTGGCCCCCCTTTTCACACAGATCTTCAACAGATCACTGGAGCTATTTGAAGTCCCTGTCTGTTTCAAACACTCAACCATCATCCCAATCCCAAAAATAACCAAAATAACAGGATTTAACGACTACAGACCTGTGGCGCTGACGTCTGTCATCACGAAGTCATTCGAAAAACTGGTTCTGGATTATCTAAAAGACTTCACTGGACCCTTTTATCTAAATCGCCCACCCTCCAAAAACTGTATATATCCAGAATGAGGAAAAGGGCTCAGAAAATCACTCTGGATCCCTCACATTCAAAACATCCGCTTTTTGAACCTTTACCATCTGGCTGGCACTACAGAGCCCCAAATACCAGCACAACCAGGCACAAAAACAGATTCTTCCCCCAGGCAATCTACCTCACAAACAGGTAAATGTTCCCCCATTATGCAATAACATTGTGAACTAATCTTACAATTATTTATCATCACATCTATCCTAGTACATTCCTGCATATCATTTTATTGTATTCTATACCATTCTATCATCTATAGCACTGTACATACAATATATTTTTAAAATTTCTTGTCTATTTGTATTTACACGTGTATTTTTTTAATTTCTTATCTCAAATTGAAAATATGGACACACAAAAAGTTATATATTTAATGATATAAGACAGGTGTGAAAAATTATTTAAAAAAAATAAAACAAAAAGGACAAGAGCATATAAGGATTTGATTCCCTTTTATGCATCAGGATCATATGCGAGTTCTCCATTTTTCAAGAATGTGCATGGAGATGGATATGTATATGAGAAGGAGGGCACTTGCCTGCCAGTTGGTTGTAGAAGTGTTTGCACCGAGCACTGTCGCGAACCAAAAGTGTGTATGCAGCAGCGCTTACATCAAACTCCATGTGGATGCTTTGTGAACCAAGACCCACATCCAGGTAGCTGAGTTCGCATATTCTATGGCTGTCCCTCTTCTGCAGCCATTCTGAGGGATGACCTCTTCAGATAAAGAGGAAAACAAAGTAAACATAAAACAATACATAATAACGAACTGTTTCATTTTAAATGTTAGACCATGGCTAACTATTTCAGAGGCAAACAAAGAATGCATTACCAATAACTAAATACCATAAAAATAACATTAATAATGCCTTAAAATAGCTATGAACATTTAGCCTATACATTTAATAAATCAGCATTAATTATGGCAAATAATTTTTTCATATCAAGAAAAAAAATTTACTGAAGCAAAAAGTTTGGCGAATTAGTATTTGAGGTTAATGACCATGTTCTCCATGGAAAATCAAATATAATATTTTTCTATGTGACCAAGTAGCTTACTCTGACTGAGAAGTCATTTCAAGGATGTAGATGCTTTGATTGGACACAACCACGAGAGATGGAAATTCTACTGGATCTCCGAATTTCACAACAGACATCTGAAATAAAGGGAACCATGGAAACTGTACATCTACATACATACATACATACATACATACATACATACATACATACAGTACATACATAAAGGGGTTGGACAACAAAAATTAAGCATGAGTATATAGCGAATATAGCATGAGGTTTTAACATTCTGTGCTTAAGAATACAGCTGCTTAGCTCACTGCAGAATTAAATGTGCACCTCAACTCTACTGTTCGTCAGGAGCGCCACACTGCAAATAATCAAGGTCAGGTTGCTATAGCCAAACCATGCTTACTTGTGCCAATGCCAATCTTTGGTTTCAATGGTTCCGACAATGGAAACCTTGGGCTGTGTATACACATGTACAGTTCTCTGTTGAGTCCAACTCACCTGTTCTGTGGAGTGAAGTATGAGTGTGGATCAGTAATGGTCTGGGCTGAAATATGCCATTCCCTAGGACCACTACTTGTGCTAGATGGGGACAACACTGTCAAAGACTTCCAAACCATTGCATACAATGGTTCAAACATTGTACTCTGAAGTAGTGTCTTGTATCAGGATGATGATACAATACACACAGCATGACTGACGACAGTAGTTTGATGAACATGAAAATAAAATTCAATATCTCCCATGGCCCTCATAGTTACCAGATCTGAATATTATTCAGTCACTTTAGAAGGTCAGGGAATCAAAGGAGGTTTTGCACCGTACTAATGAATTATTGTGGTCTAAACCAGGTGTTTCAGTCTTCTTGAATTACACACTGCAAACAGTATATACGTAAACTGTGCCAACATTATTCAGGTGTGAAGTAGTAGAAAGTAAGAATTCTTTCCTAAATATATACTTTTATTGTTTCCATTAATTTTCAAAATCCAAAGTGAGCTAACAAAAAAATGTGAAACAAATCTATACTTGGTGTGACTACCATTTGTCTTCAAACCAATTCTTGCACTTGCTAAACATAAGGTATTTTGTAGGATCAGGGTATGGTTTGTGATTAACCAATTATACCAAGCAGGTGCTAATGATCATCAGTTTGATATGTAGGAAGAAACACAGTCATTAACTGAAACAGAAAAACCTATGTTGGAGGCTTAATACTGGGTGAAGTACATCCAAACTCTGCTACTAGGGTGAGGTTGGCGAAGACGTTTCATGTAAAAGGTTATACACCATGGCAAGACTGGGCACAGAAACAAGGTAGTTATACTGCATTAGTGAGGTCTTTCCTAGGCAAATATTTCAAAGCAGACTCAGGTTTCAAGATGTGTTCGTTCAAGTGATTTTAACCCTCTGGAGTCTGAGGGTATTTTTAGGGCCTGGAGAAGTTTTGTCATACCATGACATTTGTGCCTTTTTCAGTTACTTATAAAGACATTAATGGCTAAAGTCTAATATCACTGTAATCAACACAAACTGGACTACAATAATATGTGAGTAGCATGTATGTACATGATTGTGTTTTTGAGAAAACAATGTTTATGCCTGGTTAGTGAAAAATGAAATATTTTACATCACTTGAATAAGGCCATAAAATACATACAGAACATTGGTTCACAAGACTTTTGAGAACTGGATCTTGTAGCCTAGAGTTTTTGCTTCAAAATGTGAAAATCATCTTGTTTACTTGCTCACAGAAAACAATACATTGATTTAAATTTTCTAAGACACTTTTTGTTTGTAAAGGGCATATGCGAGTGGGCGTCAACTATCATGAATATTAATGTGATTCACACCTGAGAAGACAAAGGCCCGCATAATGAGCTGCATAATGAGCCTTTCAGGCAGGTATGTGACTGAGAGAGGAGTTACAAGAAAGAATGTGAGGACAAAATAAATGTGTATTTTTTGTTTGTAGTTTATATAGAATATTTAACTATCACACAAAATCACATAAAATCAAATTTAGAAGTTAGTAATAACACAGAAGACACAATCAGGAAGCCCACTAACCTACTCTGTCACATAGTACCCAGAATTGAACAGTTATACATCTTTGTGCCACTCTAGGAAACAGTTCCTTTTCAGCTAAACACGCAAGTGAACATCACATGCCTGGCATTTCCAAGTAGTGTCCTGCCTCTTACCATGCTTTGCTTTGCAAAGCACACAGGTCCAGATTTCATGTTCTGAGTCATTCCTGTGTCTCTGGGGCGTGTACGTGGTTACCTGATTCTCCTCAGTTCATTTGCATATGAACAGCGCGCTCAGACGGAGGCGGGAACACTATCTATAATGAGGCGAAACAGGAGAAACCGGAACACTCCTTACTTTCATACGGATTACATAAAAATAAATTATTTGTTTTTGCCTTGAATTTGTTTATTTAAAAGTAGACATTTCAAGCTTTCTATGCATATATTTATCTTGTCTTTGAGGCAAGTATTCGATGAGATTCGGGTTGTTTTATTTATGTGTGTGAAGAGTGGTGACCGAGACCGAGATGGCAGAGAACGCACTCTGTATATTTTCTTTATTCTACAAAAGCACAGTGTTTTGTTGTTATTATGTGTGTATACAAATAAAAGTAGACCCTTTACAGATTTGATTAATGTATTGTTCTTGTCTGTACGATCGAAACTGAAAGTGTAATTTAAGTTCATTTCGGCCTTAACAGGAGATTATGCCACAAAATGCGTATACGAGTTCATCGACTCCAGAGGGTTAAAGATGAACAAAGAAACGGGCAATGCTAAGGACCATAGACATTGTGATCGGCCAAGGAAACTTAATGCAGCAGATCAAAGACACATCATGCTTGCTTCCCTTTGATATCAGAAGATGTCCAACTGTGCAATCAGCAAAGAACTAGCGGAAACCATTGGGACCCAGGTACACCTAACTACTGTTCAGAGAAGTCTGGCCATAAATGGTCTTCATTGCAGAACTGCGGCAAACTACACATCCAACTACAAGTACCTCTGACAAACTACACATAAAAATCCTAGGAACTGTTGTACAGAAAATAGGCAGCAGATAGTTTGGACTGATGAATCAAAATTTAAAAAATATTTGTATGTAGCCGGATGCCATTTGTTCATTGATGGGCTGAAGAGCAGTACAATAAAACTGACTGCAGGCAACAGTGAAACATGGTGAAGGTTCCTTGCAAGATTGTGGCTGCATATCTGCAAACTGAGTTGAAGTTTTTATTAATGCTAAGAAATACAAGCAGATACTTTTTCATCATGTGATACCACCAGGGAGGAGTCTGATTGGACCAAAATGTATTCTGCAGTAGGACAATAACCACAAAAGAAAAAAGATCTTCAAGATGGGGTCTCCATTGTTTGAGAAATGCTTCAGAAAACTGTGTTGGGCCGCCAAACAAAACAAAAACAAAACTAACGTGTAGCCAATGAGCAGAAAGGGGCATGTCTTGTCAATATGGGCGGAGAGAGTGTTCAGTGCGCATGTGTGACATTAGCAGAAAGTGGTTTTAACATTGACTATAAAAAGGATAAATACAAAGAAAGAAAGTGAAGAAAGGCCTACGATAAGGCAAGAAGTAGGACCCGGGTTAATATAGGATCAGCTTTCCAGCGCTGGAGAGAACTGAAGGAGTGGGAAGGCCTGCGATGGGACGCCGAGGGACTTAAGTAAAGTTGGCAGCATATTCACAGATTCCAGTTTAATATTTTCATATTTAAAAAATCATAAAAATGATACAAAAACACAATTCCCCCAAATAAGTGTTGTAGTATAACTATCAGGACATCAGTGATGTGTGAGCTGACAGTACAGTGTATTACAGTGGTTATTGACTGTTTTTTTGTATTCGCTTTTCGGGTTTTGCACTTCGCAGACGGTTCCTTGGAATCTGTCTCTCAGTCGTCCGCACATAGAGACTTGTGTATTTTGTCCACCGCGGAGAAAAGCTGATTTTGGGGAAAATTGGGTTGTAGCTGCCTCTCTACATTACTACGATAGAAAGGTGTTGTTTGTGTAGTAACAGCGTTTAGCTCAGGAGCTATTGACTCGGGAAACTCGAATATGTGAATATGCGGCCAACTTTACTTAAGTCGCTGAGGTTGCTTTTTTCCTTCTCGATAGGTGAGTAACGTTGGTTTTGCTTTGTTTCACAGACCTAATATATCCAATATATTATCCAATATAATTTCATGCAATACTATAAAGAAACAAAGTGAAATTAATGCAGCAAAAAGAGAGAAACTAAATAAAAGACAACAAAGACAGAGAGCAAGGAAAAAGGAAGCTGTGGAAAATAAACTAAAAGAAATGGGGAAATTGTTATATGACATAAAAGAAATTGAACATATCTGATTAAAACTGTAAAGAAAAAGATCTAGAAGGAACCTGATTCAACCCAAAGAGGAACAGACACTGTACCTAGACAGTTGGATCAAGACCCATCATCTTGCTGAAAGAAGATTATAGAATTGTTATAAGTTTTCTTTTCCATTTTATAGAATGATAAGTTTCCTTTACCTTTATATGAATTTTCTTTTTATTTTATAGAATGACAAGTTTCATTTACCCTTATATGAATTTATGTAACCATTGTGTGATTAAGAAATTATATAATTTTCATTAGTATGTTTAGATATTAAGACAGAGAGTAACAGTGAAAGCTTAAAAGGAAATCACAAGGTTATGTGTCAGCAGCTTTGTGCCAGCAGAATAAGAACACACAGTCAGCCGTGCAGCCTAGGAGACTTCTCAGGATGTTTTGCAGAAGCATGAGATCATGAGAAGACCTGACAGGATGCTGACAGAAGCAGAATGACCGTTATGAGATCATACTAATAAATGGTATAAATAAGGTTTCAGAACCAGTTATCGGTGTGCATTCACCTTGAGGCAAGCTCATAGTGTTATACTTTGTTATTGCTGATAGAGGATGCATCAGGAGAACAAATGCAGGCTTACACTTGGAGAGTGTTTCTTGGTTAGTTTTATCTTTGCATTTTACTTATTTCTACTTACGCTAGAATCGTTTGACTATTTGAAGGAGATTTTGTTTGTACCCCTCCTCGAACCGCCACCTTATTGTGGTGGAGGGGTTTGCGTGCCTGAATGATCCTAGGAGCTATGTTGTCTGGGGCTTTCTGCCCCTGGTAGGGTCTCCCAAGGCAAACAGGTCCTGGGTGACGGGCCAGACAAAGAGCGGTTCAAATACCCCTTATGAGAAATTTAATAGCAAGGTCCGTGACGTCGCCCGGTATAGAGCAACCAGGGCCCCACCCTGGAGCCAGACCCGGGGTTGGGGCTCGCATGCGAGCGCCCGGTGGCCGGGTCTTAACCCCCGGGACCCTAGGGGCCCACCACCTGCAGGAGGAACCGTAAGGGGCTGGTGCATTGTGGATTGGGAGGCAGTCGAAGGCGGGGGCCTCGGCGACCCAATCCCCGGACACGGAATCTGGCTCTAGGGACGTGGAATGTTACCTCGCTGGGGGGAGGAGCCTGAGCTGGTGTGGGAGGTTGAGAGATACCGACTAGAAATAGTTGGGCTTGTCTCCACGCACAGCTTGGGCTCCGGAACCCAACTCCTTGAGAGAGGCTGGACTCTCTACTACTCTGGCGAGCTGGTGTGGGCTTGCTCATAGCCCCCCAGCTCAGCAACCATGTGTTGGAGTTCACCCCGGTGAATGAGAGGGTCGTTCCCTGCGCCTTCGGTTCGGGGATAGGTCTCTCACTGTACCCGACCTTCTTGGCATCTCTGGAAGGGGTGCTGGAAAGTGCTACAACCGGGGACTCCATCGTTCTACTGGGGGACTTCAACGCTCACGTGGGCAGCGACAGTGACACCTGGAGGGGCGTGATTGGGAGGAACGGCCCCCCGACCTGAACCCGAGTCGTGTTCTGTTATTGGACTTCTGTGCTAGTCACAGTTTGTCCATAAGGAACACCATGTTCAAGCATAAGGGTGTCCATCAGTACACATGGTACCAGGACACCCTAGGTCGGAGGTCGATGATCGACTTTGTGGTTGTTTCATCTGACCTCCGGCCGTATGTCTTGGACACTCGGGTCCAAGACCCGAGAGGGGTGGAGCTGTCAACTGATCACCACCTGGTGGTGAGTTGGATCCACTGGTGGGGGAGGAAGTTGGACAGACTTGGCAGACCCAAACGTACTGTGAGGGTCTGCTGGGAACGTTTGACAGAGTCTCCAGTCAGAGAAATCTTCAACTCCCACCTCCGGCAGAGCTTCAACCAGATCCCGAGGGAGGTTGGAGACATTGAGTCCGAGTGGACCATGTTCTCCACCTCCATTGTCGACGCAGCCGCTCGGAGCTGTGGCCGTAAGGTCTCTGGTGCCTGTCGTGGTGGCAATCCCCGAACCCGGTGGTGGACCCCGGAAGTAAGGGATGCCGTCAAGCTGAAGAAGGAGTCCTATCGAGCCTGGTTGGCTCGAGGGACTCCGGAGGCAGCTGATAGGTAAGTAAGTAAGTAAGTAAAGTTTATTTATATAGCACATTTATCACAGCAGAGCTGACCAAAGTGCTGAACAAAGTAACGAGTGGTTATTTGAGTTACTGTTGCCTTTCTATCAGCTCGAACCAGTCTGGCCATTCTCCTCTGACCTCTGGCATCAACAAGGCATTTGCAACAAGACAGAACTGCCGCTCGCTGGATATTTCTCTTTTTCGGACCATTCTCTGTAAACCCTAGAGATGGTTGTGCGTGAAAATCCCAGTAGATCAGCAGTTTCTTAAATACTCAGACCAGCCCGTCTGGCACCAACAACCATGCCACGTTCAAAGTCACTTAAATCACCTTTCTTCCCCATTCTGACACTCAGTTTGAACTGCAGCAGATCGTCTTGACCATGTCTACATGCCTAAATGCATTGAGGAGCTACCATGTGATTGGCTGATTACAAATTGGCGGTAACGATCAGTTGGACAGGTGTACCTAATAAAGTGGCCGGTGAGTGTGTGTGTGTGTAAATATATATATATATATATATATATATATATATATATATATATATATATATATATATATATATATATATACATACATACAACCCCATCAAACACGGAGACAAGTCTGCCTACAGACAGGAGATTAAAGAGCTGGCTGTCTGGTACAGTCACAACAACTTGGAGCCCAATACGCTCAAAACAGTGGAGATGATTGTGGACTTCAGGCTGCAGTGAAGGCATTAAATTTCCTGGGCTCCACCATCTCCCAGGACCTGAAGTGGGATACTCACATTGACACCACTGTTAAAATGGCCCAACAAAGGATGTACGTCCTTAGCCAGTTGAGGAAGTTTAACCTGCCAGAGGAGCTGCTGAGACAGTTCTACTGTAAGACTGTTCTGTGCACTTCAATAACTCAGAAACAATCAAAAGACAACAGAAAATGGTTCGGACTGCTAAAAAGATTATTGGTGCTTCCCTATTAACCCTTCAAGAACTGTATATATATATATATATATATATATATATATATATATATATATATATATATATATATATATATATATATATGTATATATATATATACATATATGTATATGTGTATATATATATATATACATATATATATATATATATACACATATACATATACATATATATATGTATTCAGAGTGAAGAAAAGGGCTCAGAAAATCACTCTGGATCCCTCACATCCATGTCATCCACTTTTTGAACTTTTACCATATGGCTGGCGATACAGAGCCACAAATACCAGCACAACCAGGCACAAATACAGTTTCTTCCCCCAGGCAATCTACCTCATGGACATGTTCCTCATGAACATGTCCATAAATGTTAATGTTAATGTTAAATGTTCCCACCATTATGCAATAACAATGTGCAATAACTTTACATTTAACTGTTACATCTCCATCCTAGTACACCCCTGCATTTCTTTCTATTCTATTCCATGCTACCATCTATAGCACAACTGTACATGCAATGTATTTATTTTTCAATTTATTTTCAAATTTTTTACATACTGTATGTATATTTATATTCTCATCTAGTTTCTCTGTGTTATGGTAAGTATGTATTTATTCCTTGTATGTAATTAAGCTCATTCTGATTTTGATTATATACACACGCGCATATATATATATATATATATATATATATATATATATATATATATATATATATATATATATATATATATATACACACACATTCCATGCCATTTTTAACTTGCAACAATGATATACAGTATATATATATATTCTGTTACAACATTCTTAATACAACATTCCTTTCTTTTAGACTTATACTAATAGTCTAATTGTCAATAGAAACAACATTAAAAAGGTGGAAAATGCATATGTAAAAAACAAAGCTCACTTTCAGGAAACAATTAATCTCTTCCTCTCCTTCGAAAACTTCCACATCCAGGAAGAGCTGCAATCGGTGATCGACAGTGTCAAAATCTTCAAACAGCAGAAACACAGAGATCTGCTATTATACATTAAAGTAAAAGCTTTTATACATTAAAGAATATAGACTTCTCCTTACACAGTGAACACTGTACCAAATATAACAGATTGTTTTGGTGTGCTGTTGCAAAATGCACTGTTGCAAAATGCATTGTTCACAGAGTACACAATGAGGTACAGTAATTTAAAATATCTGTGACATTTTCCACATTCCCCATACAATAACTGGACCTTGTTACCAACCAACTGCCTGTAAAAGTTAAATAAACATATTTCCATTATTTAATAGCTGTAAATGAAGCCTAGCTGCTTTCTTAATGCAAAATAATTTTGTTGGTAAAGCAAAGACACCCTTAAATGGCTTTTTTATTTCTGGCCTCTTGGTTGCCACAGTATTCTACCTTTTTTTAAATTATGATTAGTTTTAACTACCCCATATATCTATTTGCTCTACACATACCATAACCATATTTGTGTGGGTCTTGAGGAGACTGGAGGTTCAGAGAACCACTACAGCTTTGAGAAAGCCCATCTTCTGACCATCTTGGGTCACTGAGCACTTGGAAGCTATGGTTGGGACAGTCCTCAATGTTACTGGATACACTTTTAAATAAGCCACACTGGGCAGTGAGGAAGGTCCCTGTGGTTCCATTGGGAAGTGTAGAGGCTTCAGAAGACATTCTTACATAGATGGGGCTGTGAAGAGATTCGCCCTTTATCAAAGACAGAAAGTGGAGGATAAATGAGGTTATGATTCACATAAGTTTTATACCTATACTACTAACAAATAAAAAGAGATGGCCTGGATTAAAGAAACATCATTAAAGGAGCATAACTGCAGAATGAGAAATAATGTATGCTACAAATAGCACAAACAGCGAATGAAATAATGATAAAAGGAATCAATGCATTTATAAAACGTGTTAGACTAGAAAGATATACCTTCTGAGCACCAATATAATCAAATCTGAAGCCCGTGTCACCATTCTGATTAAAGCCAAAGGGGACTGCTGTACTAGCAGGAGAGGTTTGGCCATCTAGCTGGATCACATGATCACTGTTGCATTCTTGACAAAACACAGCATCACCTGAAAATACCATAGCATGCAATTTGTCAAAAAAAAATATTTTTATCTCAAAAAACCTCTTGACAATGGTTGCTTTCTTGTTAATGATTTAATTCCACAGTAAATGCCACAGTGAATAATCAGACAATGAAAGAAAAGTATGCTTTAACTCTCTTCATTTGAATATATTGTCTTCTGGTAAAGTAGGTTCCTGACTTTTGTATACTATCTGCTTAACTCACTTTGTTCTAGAGCAGTGTGATTGGAATTTTGTTATATTCTATACCATTGTTGAACTTATAGTGTTGGTCTTTGCTTAGTTGTTCTCTCAGCTGATTAATCGGGAATAGTTTCAGTCTCCTTTAAGGTGTGAATTGTGGGCAGGGCTTACTCATTTAAATTGAAGGTTTGTAAGTATCTCTCTAACACATTGTAACATAAGTGTCTAGTACTGTTTGATATATTCTACGATACCTTAAATCTCACTCTTGGTTGACTGCAGATATGTGCCTCAAACCCATCTCTGTACTCAATTCCTACTGTCACAGACGATCTCGTCCACAGAGCAGGTGTCAAAATCCCAGTAACATCCTCATCGACCCTCGTCTGTTGTGTAAGTCTCAAACAGTGGTGGTAGGTGGTCCATCTTGCAAGACCTTCTGCCCTTCATTACCACTATCATCAATAGACTTTCAATAGAGCAAGGGTTATTCCCATCCTAAAAAAACCTGCTCTGGATCCATCAGACATCAGTAACTACAGACCTGTATCACTTCTCTCGTTTCTTTAAAAAGAAAAATCTAACGCACTGTCTATTATCAACTGCCTGTCTATCTCTCACAGAACAACCTCCAAGATTCCAACCAGTCTGGCTTAAAAGCAGCTCATTCCACAGAGACAGCCCTTTTGGATGTCTCTGAGAAAATACATGTTGCTAGATCAGCCAAACTGTCATCCATCCTTATCCTCCTTGACCTTTCGGCAGCATTTGATACAGTCATCCACAAGACTCGGTCCTCTTGGTCCTCGTACTTGGTCCTCTTTTCTCCCTGTATACTCACTCTCTTGGTGAAGTTATTTCCTCACATGGGTTCTCTTACCACTGCTATGCTGATGATACACAACTTATATTCTCTTTCCCACCCTCAAATACCACAGCTTCTGATCGGCTCTCAGCATGTCTGGCAGAGATATCATCATGGATGACTGCTCATCAGTTAAAGCTCATTCCTAGCAAAACTGAACTGCTGTTCATCCCAGGTGATCCAACCCCAAGTCATGACCTTGCTATATCCCTGCATAACGATCTGATCTGCCCTTCAGCCACAGCTCGCAACCTTGGGGTAACCATTGACAATCAACTGTTCTTTTCCTCTCATATTGCTAATGTGACTCGCTCATGTCGCGTTCTTCTCTACAACATTAGAAGGATTCGGCCATTTTTGTCCACACAGGCTGCTCAGGTACTTGTTCAGTCTCTTGTCATTTCAAAACTGGATTACTGCAACGCACTGCTGGCAGGTCTACCTATGAACGCAATTCGTCCTCTGCAAATGATCCAAAATGCAGCTGCACGGCTGTTTTCAACCTGACTAAATTCTCACATACCACCCCGCTGCTGCGATCCCTACACTGGCTTCCGGTAGCTGCACGCATCAGATTCAAAACACTGATGCTAATTTTCTATACTAACACAATTAGGAGTTTTTTTATTTTTAACAAGAGGCAAATCAATCAATTTGCTAAAAAGAGAAAAAAAAATGATTTATCATGATTTTTAAAAACATGATTTAATTGAACCTCACAAAACAGCAAATTTAGACACCCCTGGTGGTCACGGTGAGTAGCCAATCCTGGTATGAGATAAACTTCAAGTCATGCTTGAAATGACTAACATGACTGTACAGTTGCACAGAGACTGGTCCAGCCCAGTGGTCCTGGTATATCAGTCCTGTATATCAGTAGCAAGCTCTCAGTGAGGGAGACTAAAAACAGCACCATTGACAAGAAGTGCCTAATCATCAAGCGGGGTCATCACCCTCAGGTACATCCTGTTGGATGGGATTTCACCCTTCTGGGATGTGATGGTTCAGTGGTTAAGGCCTGGGTTTACTGATCAGAAGGTTCGGGGTTCAAGCCCACAAGCTGCTGAGACATCAACGTTGGGTCCTTGAGCAAGGCCCTCACCTGCTCCAGGGGCACCGCACTATGGCTGACCCTGCGTTCTGACCCCAGGCTCATAATAACCTGGGATATGCAAAAACTTAAAAGCATTTTACTGCATGTTATAATGTGTATGTGACATTTGAATTTGTTAAATCCACACCTCAATCTAGTGGCTCCACTGCATGAAGGATGTCAGTGTGTGGCTCACTCATTAGTACCTAGCTCTACATCCCATAAACTACCAGGTGACCCACAGGCTGGGTGAATAGATGTCTGTAGCAGATGAGGGGTAAGAGTAACATTAAGGCTGGATGGCTCCTCGGGCAGTGGGGGTTTGAGGAAGCGAAAGAATGGGCGAGCACCGGTTTGTGATTGGAAGGCAGAGCGGGTGTATACAAACAAGGTTTATGCAACTGTTGTCAATCACTCTAATGATGTGCTCTCTTTCATGAGTGAATGCAGAAGGGAATTTAAAAGAGAAGAGCAAAGTGAGCTGAGCTTGGATCGCATAACATGCTCCAAGCTGTGTGTGTGTGTGCACAAGAATGTTTGAATGTTTATTATGACACTGAAAAGCAAAAGAATACATAAAGCTCTCTTTGTTGAGTTCAACCTCATCTGCCTCCTATGTCATTTCCCTTCTTTATCCAACTCAAGAACTCTACACAAGGAAAGAACTGTCCACTCCCTACACACCACGGCATTAGAATGAGCAAGTGTGCAGTAGAGTGAATAAAGGCAAACATTCATATGTTGCCATTTCAAAATTAATGATCCGATTAATCTAATATTCACTGAGACCAAATTTATGGCATTTCACCATATCTTTTTATTTTCTCATTTAACTGAGCATTTGAGGGTTAAAGGCTTTGCTCAGGGGCACAGTGGTGAATGTTGGGCGGACCTGGAATTCAAACACACAACCTTCTGATCAGTGGTCCAATGCTTTAACCACCAAGCTGCCACCTTGGCCCATTACATGACATCCACTTTTGTTGCTCAAAATGACCTGACTTTGTGAACACCTCATAAACTCTATTTGCTTTCCTTCTTACCAACAGCGTGCTCCTTCATGGTCTTGTCTTGATATTCATGATAGACATCAGGTTCAGACAGGGTCTGCAGCAGCTTTTTAGACTGTGGCTGGGAAAATTCAGCTTGGCACTTCAGACACTGTAGCTGAACAATTGCTGTTTTTTCCTTTTCTCCCTGATGCTCATTCTCCACTGCTATTCTAGAAAGCAACTCCAACAGAACCTGAAAAGAGCAATCCATTAATAACAGTAGCAAATTTTTCTGCCTATACTAATGATCTACTGTCAATGAGTAAATTGGGCAATTTACGTTGCAGAGTTTTATTTAAATATAAGCCACAGCTTTTGAACAAAGAGAAATCATATGTGCTTTTGGAATACCCCATTCTCTACTAAATAGAAGATTATACACAGCTGACAGATCATGTTCAGTTATACTTACTCCCATTGTTTCAAAGTTTGTGACAATATTAGGTTACAGGTAATTTTACAGGTAATTTGGGATGGCTTAAAGTCAGTTAGGAAAAGTTTAAAACAATTAGTGAACTGCACACAGGCAATTTAATCTGGCCCGCAGTTCTATATAACCATCATCACTGTACATTAATTACACCTGTACAAACACTGTATTAATATGGAAAATTCCTGGTTTTCAGAACCAAGAGCATAGGGGTTTGTCAAAGGCTTATTTTCTTTATTGAAAATTCAAATAAAAAAAGTCAAATAAAAATGAAATAAATAAACCTGCAAGGCTTCCTGAGGATCATCATCGAGCAAAAGGTACCGGCGTCTTTGTTTTTCGTGACTAATGTAGCTAAAGCGCAGTTCTAGAGCTGGGAGACACCTCTCCTTGCCCTAAGAGAAACAATATTAGAGAAAGAGGGGGGAGGTGTGTTACAGATGTAATGAAAAGATTTTAACCTGGATATGATACCATATTGTTGGTACTGAAATAATACTGAAGTTAGATCTTGGGATAATTAAATCTCACAATGTTACAATAAAAAACAGTTTGATATTATTAAGGAACAATTTGTACTTTGTACTTAATGCACCTAGTAGGGACAACTTTGGTGAACATATCTGCGGGATGGGGCAAGTGACTGGTCCTTAAGAACAAAGACCATTTCCACCTAAACAAAACACTAAGACTGAAACATTGCATGCTCCACAAAACAGATGCTCATGACCAAACACAATGTTTTTGTCAGATGCTCATGACAAAAACAACCTGAAAGCTGAGATTCTATGGATTTAATGATCTAAGGACTAGCACTCTGCAACAAAAACTTACTGAAAACAAAGCAAAAAAATATTAAATAAAACACTTTTTATACAACCATAACACTGACTTTGCACTAACCTTTGCTGTTCCACCATCATAAATGATATTCCAGTACAAAGCTACACTCATTGCCTGTAACCCCATGTCTGTATAAAACAATTTTTCTTGGTGGCTTACAAAACAAAGAAAGAAATTGACTAGAACATACACAAAACTTGGTGCCTTACTAAAGCACTATTCACGTTATGTAATTGACTATAGAAATGAAAGTACTCTTACATGAAACTGATATTACAGTAGCCAGTCTTAACAATTTACATGATTTGGCTCTTCTTGTTGATTTCATTTTTTATATTTCTTCGCAAGGTACCAAACACATTTACATCCATTATTGGTGTGCAGAAAGCAGAAACTTGAATACCGGTGCGCTAGGGTTAATACGGTAGTTCACGTTGACCAAAACAGACAAGAAAACGTGTTTTGGAAAAAACATTTTCGGCAATCACAGACATTCGCATTCGGACGGGAATAGATTTCTCATAGGAGCGCCGATTTTGCTGAAAAACAGTAGGTAATTTGCGCTGGAATTTTTACACAGGTCGTGTGAGAAAAAGACAGACATGGCAGATTCGGACGGGATTAAAATCACAAAGTAAGTCTGTGAAACTGAAATTTCTCTAACGACCCCCTGTAAAACTAGTCCCATCCGAATGGGGCTATAGACATGTTAATCATCCAAATTGGCCAATGGGTTCCTGAAAAATTGCTGTGCATAAACAAGCAGGGATTTAAATCCTTGGCCATTTAGGCCAAAATGTAAATATTTTTTACAAGAGTAAAAAGCACACTTAAGTAAAAGTTATCTACAGAATTTGATTGTGTTTTCCAGCGTTAAATGGTGTTTGGGCAATAGCATGCAGCAGCCACTCCAAATACATTATGGTGCTATTTAAATGTTTAGCACTACTTTTCAAAGTACATTGACACCAGAATCAGTGGCGTTTATGTTTACGACCGCCAGACAATGTTAAAGCACATTAATCATGCAACTACAAACCTGCATCATGATGTTCTTGAAAGACTTTGTGACCTCAGCTTGTAGGATGTAGTGCTCCAGGAAGCGGAAGGAAGGTAAGTGTGCTAGGCTAAAAACAAACCCTAGTTGGCCAGCTGTCCCCTCCATTCTTCTTTCTAACGTTTGCTCTCTGGATAATAAACTGGACTACATGCGACTTGAGTGGACAACACGGCGAGAGTTTAGAGATGCTGTGTCTTTGTTTTCATACACGTGGCTCGGCAACAGAGTTCCGGATGCCACCATTCAGCTAGAAGGGTTCACCTCTTTTCATGCCGACAGAAATGCAGCTCTGTGCAGTAAGGCTCGCAGTAGTGGGGTGTGTGTTTACATCAACACGGAATGGTGCAAGAACTCTGAGCTTGTTTCTAGTTACTGTTCATCGCCATTGGAGTTTGTGACTGTTAGATGCGGGCCATTCGATATGATATGCAGGCACTTTGTGTAAACAAAATCCAGCACGTTTACCCCTCTCATAGCAAACATCCCACAGCCACTTTCAGGACAGTGGAGACACCCTCAGGGCTGCATGCTCAGCCAACTGCTGTTCACCTTGCTGACGCACGACTGTGTAGCAATGCACAGATCGAAACATAAGTTCACCGATGACACGACTTTTTTATCAGCAAGAACAATGAGACAGCATACAGAGAGGTGCAACAGCTGTTGATAAAACTAAAGAGATGGTTGTTAAATTCAGGAGAGCACAGAGTAGCCACTCTACACTGAACATCAATGGATTATCAAATGGTAAAGAGATCGTCAAGAGTATCAAATTTCTTAAGTGTTCATCTAGCGGAGAACTTCACCTGGTCACTTAACACCAGCTCCATCACCAAGAAAGCCCAGCAGTGTCTCTACTTCTTACCAAGGCTGAGGAAAGCCCATCTCCCTCCCACCATCCTGACTATGTTTTACAGAGGGACCCTTAAGAGCATCCTGAGCAGCTGCATCTGTGTCTGGTTTAAGAACTGCACCATCTCAGATTGCAAGACCCTGCAGCGGATAGTGAGGACAGCTAAGAAGATCATTGGAATCTTTCTTTCCTCCATCATGGACATTTAAACCACACGCTACATCTGCAAAGCCAACAGCATTGTGGATGACCCCACACACCCCTCACACACACTCTTTGCACTCCTGCCGTCTGGAAAAAGACGACCAGACAGTTTCTTCCCACAAGCCATCAGACTCCTCAATAAACTGAACTGAACTTTACAGAGCACAACACACAAACACACACTCACTTAACTGTATGGACTGCATTGACCTACACAAAATGCACACTCTTTCAGTATACATCCATGTACACAGCACCACCATATCAAACTGTTTTCATGCTGTTTTACCCACTGTTTTTGCTCTTCGCACATGCTGTCTGCTCTTTGCTCATGCTGACTTTCACATTTCAGTCGATTGCTGTTTTGCACAATACATTACAATTCCATTATTTCTGCACATGCAATATAGAACAAACAGTATGTAGACTGGTCGGCGCTGCTTTTGTGTCTTGTCTTCTGTGTAATGTCTTGTATTGTTTTTTTGCACTGTCTTTTGTCTTGCACCGTCTTTTTGTCTTGTCTTGCACTGTTTGCACCAGGTTGCACAGATATACTTTATGTTGCTAGGACTGACTTACTTAAGTCCTTAGCTCTGTCTTTGTTCTATGTAGAACCATGGTCCTGGAGAAACATTGTCTCATTTCACTGTGTACTGCCACAGCTATATATGGTTGAAATAACAATAAAAGCTTCTTGACTTGACGATCTAAGTATGCAAAGTATTGGAACAGATAGACTGCAAGTAAGCAATATACATAATAGTTCCTATTTATCTGCATGTCAGTTGATCCTCATTAAACTGTTACCTTCTTACAGTGTAACAGCAGGTTCTTTAATTATTTATTTTAAGGGGATGGAAGATAAAGTCCTTTGTTGTACTGGTAGTGCCTGAACAATGTGCTCACTTAAGTACTGAAGCTAGAGCAGTTAAATAAAATAATTCATTTTCATAAAATTATAATTATTCATTCAGTGAAGTTATTCAAATTCATTATCCAATTTCAACTCCAATTTACTGTGGCAGAGAGTCTTGATAGATAATTAATAGTATTGTTGAAATTAATTAAACTGTAGAAGATAAAACATATCTGACCTCCTTGGTCCAGGTGACTTGAGAGGTGGTGACCTGCCGCAAACTGTCAAGCTCAAATCGGTTCCTGACACAGCCCTGGTGCATGTCCACCTCCAAAATATAATCCTGATAAACTCGCAGAAACATTGGCTCTGAGACCTTCCTCTTGTTAAAATCTTCAATCTCAGAAAGCACCCTGACCAGCATAGGCCTACACACGTCCACTGTGGAATACGATATAGGAGTAAATATATTAATATTTGAATAAAAACTTTTTCACCTAAAATGATATTTAATATTTTGTTGAAAACTAAAGAGAGAAATGTTTCTCTTTATACATGCATTTCAACCACAATTAAAGTTAAAGCATTTTGAATTGTGGTTACCTTCAAAAATAAAAAGAAATAACATGACTTTTAGATTGTTTGTGATTTATAGTGGAATTCAAATGAAATATTTAAATGTAAATATCTGATATTACAAAGTAAATTGCTTAGGCTTATAGCTGTTTCACTATGTAATTTATCTAGATCCTACCTATTATCAACTATCTACCTTGAGGGCTACCAATCATTGTAGAGGTACAACAAGATCAGGATGAAGGTTATAAAGCCTATATAAATCACAATTCATGTTTTTTATACACTCATCATCAAAAGAGTAAAGGTATACGAAAAGCACTATGACTATGCCTGGACCAAGATTAGTAAGTAATGCCTTAGATGGAAAGAAAAAAATGCCATTAAAACTTTAACAGATCCAGTAACACATTATTAAAAAAATCAATTGCCACTCAGACCTCCAAGGTCCTCTTCTTCTTCTCCAAATGTTGGATTAGAGTAGGCCTTATCTGGAGGCTGTTGGTCTTGAGGACTTTTCTCTAGGGTAGACTCCATACCTACAAAGCTGTGGTCTGTTGACTGTAGGGTAGATTCAGTCTCAGGTTGGAATTCCATGATCCCTTCTTCTCTTTTAAGCTCAGAGGATAGCAGTGGGACAGGGAGAGAGTCTAATTTGGGAATGGTGGAATCATTTCTGGTTAATGGAGGTGAAGGAGTGCAAAGATTTTCAGCAATTGGTTGTGCTACAAGTCCCTCCACCTTGGGGCCAGACAGAAGGGCTGACGAGCCATGTATATGATGCTGATAGCGAAGCCAGTCCTTGCCCATCTGCTCCCGAAAGCTGTCCAACTTTTCAATGTCCTTCTGGTGGCACAGAATGATGTCTTTGTAGAACGGAAAACACAAAAAGGAATAATAAGTCATTAAGTAAATCATTGTTTTCAAAAAAATAATTAAAATACCATTATTATATTATTAGGATTACCATGACAAAAACATATACCACCATGTGTGCAAACAGGTTTGTTATACAGCTAAGCATTTATGCTCTTTGAAACGTAGACTGACACTGCCTGTGCTGCCATTATTGTCCTAGTGTTTCTGTTGTATTATCTGGTATGGTAGAGAATGCTATAGGTCACAGTGATGGAAAAACTATAACACACATTTTCTACAAAAACACAAATGTTTCGAGCACCTGAGCCCATTGAAAGACCTGCTTTTACCTTATAGCTTATACCTTTTTAAAACTATAAAATATTAAATATGTTAATATAAATATAAATATGTGGGCAAAAAAATGTAGGGATGTGGTAGCCTAGAGGTTAAGGTGTTCGGCTACCAATCGGAAGGTTGTGAGTTCGATACCTACGTCCACCAAGCTGCCACTGCTGGGCCCCTGTGCAAGGCCCTTAACCCTCAATTGCACCCTCAATTGCTCAGTTGTATAAAAACGTGATAAAATGTAAGTCGCTCTGCTTAAGGGCGTCTGCTAAATGCTGTAAATGGTTATTAAAAAAAAAACAAAAAAAAAACACTTATGTGGCAAATTATGATATTTAATATTTTAACTTAATTATTTTCATACTCCTCTCCTTGAACTGCCACCTTATTGTGGTGGAGCGGTTTGCGTGCCTGAATGATCCTAGGAGCTATGTTGTCTGGGGCTCTTTGCCCCTGGTAGGGGGCAAAGAGACCTCCCAAGGCAAACAGGTCCTGGGGGACGGGCCAAACAAAGAGCAGTTCAAATCCCCCCTCATGAGGAAGTTAATATCAAGGTCTGTGACGCCGCGCGGTATGGCACAACCGGGGCCCCACCCTGGAGACAGGCCCGGGGTTGGGGCTCGCATGCGAGCGCCTGGTGGCTGGGTCTTACCCCACGGGGCCCGGCCGGGCTCAGTCCAAAGGAACGACGTGGTGTCGATCTCCGGTGAGCCCACCACCTGCAGGAGGAACCGTAAGGGGCCGGACACGGAATCTGGCTCTAGGGACATGGAATGTGACTTCGCTGGGGGGGGAAGGAGCCTGAGCTGGTGCGGGAGGTTGAGAGATACCGACTAGAGATAGTTGGGCTCGCCTCCAGGCACAGCTTGAACCCAACTCCTCAAGAGAGGCTGGACTCTTTACTACTATGGAGTTGCCCACGGTGAGAGGCGCTGGTGTGGGCTTGCTCATAGCCCCCCAGCTCAGCTGCCATGTGTTGGAGTTTACCCCGGTGAATGAGAGGGTAGTTTCCCTGCGCCTTCGGGTCGGGGATAGGTCTCTCACTATTATTTGCGCTTACGGGCCAAATGGCAGTGTAGACTACCTGATCATCTTGGCATCTCTGGGAGGGGTGCTGGAAAGTGCTCCAACCGGGGACTCCATCGTTCTACTGGGGAACTTCAACGCTAATGTGGGCAGCGACAGTGATACCTGGAGGGGCGTGATTGGGAGGAAGGGCCCCCCGACCTGAACCCAGGTGTTCTGTTATTGGACTTCTGTGCTAGTCACAGTTTGTCCATAAGGAACACCATGTTCAATCATAAGGGTGTCCATCAGTGCACATGGCACCAGGACACCCTAGGTCGGAGGTCGATGATCGACTTTGTGGTTGTTTCCTCTGACCTCCGGCCGTATGTCTTGGACACCCAGGTAAAGAGACGGGCGGAGCTGTCAACTGATCACCACCTGGTTGTGATTTGGATCCGATGGCGGGGGGGGAAGTTGGACAGACTTGGCAGACCCAAAGGTACTGTGAGGGTCTGCTGGAAACGTTTGGTAGAGCCTCCGGTCAAAGAGATCTTCAACTCCCACCTCCGGCAGAGCTTCAACCAGATCCCGAGGCGCAGTCGGGGGCCGGAGGGAGTCTGGTTTGGGGACCACAGGATTTCGTCTCTGCTTTTTGCAGACAACGTTGTCCTGTTGGCTTCATCAAATCAGGACCTTCAATGTGCACTGGGACGGTTTGCAGCCGAGTGTGAAGCGGCGGGGATCAGAATCAGCACCTCCAAGTCCGAGGCCATGGTTCTCAGCCGGAAAAGGGTGGCTTGTCCCCTTCAGGTTGGTGGAGAGCTTCTGCCTCATGTGGAGGAGTTCAAGGGGTCTTGTTTACAAGTGAGGGAAGGATGGAGCGGAAGATCGACAGGTGGATCGGTTTATCCTATGCAGTGATGCGGTTGATATACCGGTCTGTTGTGGTGAAGAAAGAGCTGAGCTGTAAGGCGAAGCTCTCTATTTACCAGTCGATCTACGTTCCTACCCTCACCTATGGTCATGAGCTTTGGGTCATGACCGAAAGGACAAGATCCAGGATACAGGCGGCCGAAATGAGTTTCCTCCGTAGGGTGGAAGTGGTAGAAGATGGATGGATGGATGGATGGATGGATATTTTCATACTCTCTAATATCAAGTATTAATATCTCAGTATATTTCAACTGGAAAAAATGCAATTTCTTAAAAATCAAGACATTAACAATATTTTACTTTTTATTTAAATTTACTTGAAGGTTTCTTTTATGGATTTGGTTTTACCCTAAAAAAAAATTCTGAAGATAATGTGTTGAACTGATGGTGCTTAAATGTTTTTGTTGAACTGATGGTACTCAAATGTTTTTGATTAACAATGTAGCCCTTGTTGCCCGGAATCCCTTTTATGCATGAGGGGCCTGAATGCCCTTAGAGCTGGTATTAACTGTCACAAAAACACAGCACATCATTTGAACTCACCTTGCAAAGATAATGAACTGGGCTCTGTATCACTGGGTTCTGAGATGCTAGCTGTCCTCACCTTCACCTTCTGCTACAAAACATCCACCAAAAAAAAATAGTTGCAAAACAAGAAACTTACATGAACACAAATATTAGATACACGTAACATTAATTACCTTGTTACAATGCCACCTGTCAATGGGAGAGATATACTCTGCAGCAAGTGAACTGTTAGCTCTTAAAGTTGATGTGTTGGAAGAATTTAAGGACTTGAACAATGGCCAAACTGTGTTGTGTAAATAACTGGGTTAGAGCTTGTGGGGTGTTCCCAGTATGCATTGTTTAGTACCTACCAAAGTGGTTCAAGGAAGGAACTCTGGTGAACCATTGACAGATTCCTGGGCTTGCCTATCTAGTCTGAGCCCACAGAGGAGCTACTGATGCATACATTTCTGAAAAATCTGGCACTAATAAAATGGTGTCAGGAAACACAGTCCACTGCAGCTTGTTGTATAATGCAGTGTGGCAGGGTGATTAGAGTACACTTCCATTAGAGAATACCGTTGCCACAAAATAGTGCATACTGGTACCATATTTTCAGGTAAGCAATGAACATGTAACCAGCAAAAGATATAAAAGAAAATGTCAGACCAGGCCCCCCTCCTCCATTACTCCACAGACCGGTTCTGATTCTTCTGTGCCCATTGTAAGCACTTTTGGCAGACAGGTGTCAGCATGAGCACTCTGACCTGTCTGGAGGTGAGGAGCCCTGTACATAGCAAGCTATGATGCATTGTGTTGTGCTGATACCTTTCTATTATAGCCAGCATTAACTTTAGGTACTAACTGCTGCATGCCAGGAACCGCCCATGGCACCAGTCTATACAAGTTGAGTCATCAGCATTATAGTGAGTAGATGGGGAAGTCTTTGGCATTTGCAACATCACCTTGGATTTCCTTCTATAAATTTGACTTGTTCCATATTCACTGGTAGGCAAGCTGTCACCCAATTCTTCTCTGCCACTTGACATGTCCTGTACAATATGCCCAGGTGCCATGGTAATTTGATGCGTTTGGGATATGTGGTTTATAAGCTGCCTAGGTTTAGGCAAGACCTGCAAAGACGTAAAAATCAGATTTTTTTCACCTACACTAAACAGAATTGAATACAGAAATTAATATAAGTAATCCATCAATCTGCCAAGTCAAGCTCAGTAAAAACTATTAAGACACATTTTAAAAACATTTCAAATGTCATCAATCTAAAATATTGTTTCCTACAAATATTCTCAGGAAAAAAAAACTGCTTACTGCAAGCTCAGTGGAAGACAATGTAGAACCATCCAGTTGAAACTAAGAGAAAGACACATATGTAAGAAAAGAAATCTATACTAATTAAGTAATTAAACAATTATGTACTTCACTGCAGTGAAAAACAGCAGTAGCACATGCAAGTACACACTCCTCTGAAATCCGCTCGTGGAGAAAGGTGATATATGGTTGAGTTCCTGTGTGATTTCTGGAAATACAGAGGGTTGCCTTCTAGAGTCAACTAAAAGAAATTTAGAAGGAAAAAAAAGTTAAAACAAAACAATAATACCATACATTGAAGGCATTTGGGTTTGCCAAAAGATTATATTGAATACTTTTGCTTCCTAGTATTTATATATCTTTTTTAAATTATGAATTAATTTTTGAAGGTGAAAGCTATGCAACATACTGTATACTGGCCCACTGTGAAAAAGTAACTACTAAATTACTCAGATTTAAACCAAATGTAATTTACAACTGAGTAGACAAACCCAGGCTTGGTTACAGCCAACTCTGTTAGATCAGTTATTGAAATATCATTCTGGAACACGTTACAAAGCCATTTCTAAGGCTCTAGGATTCCAGCATACCACAATGAGAGTAATTATTTTCAAATAGAGAAAACCTGGAACAGTGATGAATCTTCCCACATTTTGCCAGCCTGAGACTGGGAAAGAACTGTATCCATGGTATAGGGATGAAAACTACTGCTAACCAAGAGGCTCAGCTCATATTTCACAACACTTTGATGAACTGCAGGAGTTTTGAGATAATGTTCTATGGACTGATGGGTCAAAAGTAAAATGAAGACTCAGGTCCTCTTACATCTACCATAAAATAGCATTCCACAATAAGAAAAAGGATAGTGGTAGTATGATGGTGTGGGGATACTTTGCTGCTTTAGGTCCTTGCCAATTTGCCATAATTGAAAGAATCATGAATTCTGCTCCCTGTCAGTATCCTGATAAAGAACATCTGGTCAACAGTCAATGAAGCAATGCTCAAGAGAATTTGGCTAAGGTAGCAATACAAACAATCCAAAGCACAGGTCCACCTCTGAATAGCCCAAAATAAATAAAATTAAGGTTTTGAAGTGCCCTGAGTACTGAGTCCAACCTCAGGGATTTGCTGTGGCTGGCACTTAAATCTAAATCTCTAAATGTGGCTTAAATAAAGCAGTTCTGCAAATTACAGTGGGCCATCAGTCTTCCACTGAAATATGAAAAACTGACATGCAAGTAAGAGAAAAATTTGGATGAACATTTACTTCAAGTGTAAGGGTAATTAATTTTTCCATATGGTTAAAATAAGTTGAATAAACTTTCTCCTTAATGATGAAGTGATAATTTAAAAAAAATCATATATTATCGCACTCATTTTTGTATGAAGACCTGTAACTGGTTCATTTGACAAATATGCAATAGCACAAAGCACAGCTTTTTGTATACCTATTCACAGGACTGTGCAGTATGTATACAGAGACAGTCTCGATTGTTAGGCACACTTAGTTTATCCCTACATTCAGTACATTTTCAACAGCAACAGTGAGCAAGTAAACATTATATTCAGCTTTACTACTCAAAATCAAATCAAATCATGAGCATTTTCCCACCATATTGAGATTATGCAGAAAGGCAAGTGGGGCTAGTTGTGTGTGCTCCATTAGCAAGTTGAAGGCCAGGTCAAGACACTGAAGAGAAGATAAGTGCTCAACTCCTGCAGTCAAAAGATCAGATATGTTTATGTGTGGGTTGCCTGTTGACAAAGCCAGTATACTCTTCTTTCCATCAACATATAAATTAATAATAAGAAAAAGAACAACAAATATATTAAGAATAATCATCCAATTAAATAATTATCAACATTAGTGGTAGTAGTATTTTAGCTTGACAACACCAATATATTCTCCATATCTTCCTTTTTCACATTATTTTCCTGAGTGCACCTATTGCATTTGTTAGATTTCTTTGTCTTCTTGTTATTATTCTATTCTAGAAGTATATGGCAGTCCGTATAATAATACAGTAAATAGTTGTGAAATCTCTAGCACTACCAGTGGGTCAAATTTCGAAGTACTGATTTCACCAGACGTTTCATTTTCAGCCTTACTGGATTTTGATTTTAGGACTAAAGTCAACAGAGCTTTTGATATTTAAAAGTGTTTGAATGTTAAATTGAAGCTGCCAAACAGCAAATGTTTACCTTTTTTTTTTTTTTTAATATTTTCCCACCAAACTTAAATAAAAAGAAAAATGTAGTTTTTTATTACATGTAATTTTTCTGTTGTTTGCCTTTGCTTATTAATAGATGACTGTAAATTTGAAAGTTATGCGGAGGACTGGTTTCTCAAGGCCACTGTTGTCATGTGAAGCCAAGGTGGTGTTAGGAAGTGCCAATAGTAACAATAACACTTGCAGCTATATTATTTATTAGGTTTTCAAGCACCAGAGATGTTGAAACACAATTATAATTATTAGGATAGTGCTTAGGAAGATGTTCCTCTTATTATTTTTTGCTCCAATTAAAATGATTGCGCATACTAAACAGTATGTCCTACAGACATTAAGCTTAATCTGTATCCAGTGCTCCCTCACACTACAAAGGCATTAGAGACGAGACTGATCGTTCTAATGGTGATGCAAAGCATTTTTTTTGTTTTGTCCCATAGCTCAAATAGTGTTATTTACAGTGAAAATTCTTTTTGATACTTTGATATCAGTTTTATTCTAGAGAGATATACCTGGGTTCTCCCTAGAGAATAACCTGAATAGCCATTTAGTGCTGATGGTTTTTAATATTCTGATGCCATCTACAGCATCAACCATACGGTGGCGCTATTGCACTGTGTTTACATTTTATTCTATATCTCAAGGACAATTTGTATTTGTAGTTTCAATCACAGAATCAAGCAAAAAAAAACTTTCTATAACTTACTTTCCAAAGGATACGTTTGGTTTTTGTGCAACCTAATTTGCTTGAGATCCCATCTAGTTTGTCACTACCTGAACCAATCCCACAAGCTTTATGATGATAGCTCAATGTTAACCCTGCCAAATACCTGCTGAAACCATGACTGTTACAATGAATTCTCATCATGAAAAATGCACATACAGTTTATAACATAGATGCACCATGACAAATATCAGCACATTTATTTCACTTGAGAGCCTTTCCAGTACACTCACCATTAATACTTTCCAGTTGATTATGTCTGAGCACCAAAGTGACCAGTCTTGTTCTAGCATTCAGGCTAAGCTCTGGTGCTCTCTGCAGGTTGTTATAGGCAAGATTAAGATGTTTGAGCTCACAGAGTGGCTGGAGACAAAAAATATCATAATACAGTGTTACTAAACTTCATGGATAATACGGATTATATAATGCAGAATAAAATTTAAACCAAAAACTGAGCCTGCCTTCAGAAATTCAGCACATTCCTTGATCTTGTTATGGCTTAAATCCAATGACTTTAGGATATTCAACAAACTCTGTAAAAAATCAATGCCAAAAAAAAAAATCAATGCCATAATCAGGGGGAAAAACATAGGGGAACATTAAATACTATATCAAAATGAGTTTAACTCATAACATCCACAATGAGGCAGAGAATCAAAGTGTCTTACCAGGGATTTATCAAGACAGGAAATATAGTTGTAGCTGAAGTTCAGAGTGTGAAGTTCTAACCAAGGCAGGGCAGTACTGAGATCTCCTCCACAAAGTAACAAAAGTTCCTGGAACACCCACAAGGTAAACTTTAGAAATCTAGACTATAACAGTAATCATTTGTATGCTAATATCAGAAACTCATACCTCCAAAGTGTTGAGGCTTTTAGAGCAGATGAAGACCTCCAGCTGAGAGTAGACACCACGCAGCCCTTCCAGACAATGAGGAGGTATTCTTTTCAGCTAGATACACAAACACCAATTAACCCAGTTAATGGCAAATGGAGAATTTTATATATATATATATATATATATATATATATATATATATATATATATATATATATATATATATATATATATATATATATACACACACACATACACACACACACACATACAGTACACACAAATAATAGAATTTATAATATATATGTATGAAAAAGAACAGAAGCCTTAATTTTATACATTACAGCACATCTTCGTGCATATCCCAACTTTGAAGGTTGGGGTCAGAGCGTAGTGTCAGCCATGATGCATGGCACGTGGATCAGATGAGGGTTAAGGGCCTTTCTTAAGGGCCCATCAGTGGCAGTTTGGCAGTGCTGGTGCTTGACCCTCGATCCTCCGATCAACAACCCAGAGCCTTAACTGCTTTAGCCACCACTGCCCCAATTATATATTATAATGTAATTAAAAGAGAAACATTATAATCCTTTTTTGTTGATGTAGAAAATACAATGGCTTTGGAATTATCACTTAACTATTCATTTACAGGTTTTACACCTTTATCCAAAGCAACTTACATTTTTATCTCATTTCATACAACTGAGCAGTTGAGGGTTAAGGGCCTTGCTCAGGTCCCAGCAGTGGCATCTTGGTGGAGCTGGGATTCAAACTCACAACCTTCCAATCAGTAGTCCAACACCTTTACCACTAAGCTACCACGTCCACTATATCCCCTTTACACAACTTGGAATGCTTGCTCTTTGCGTGAAATATTCATGACACGTTACAGTTGAGAAATTGTGCAAATTATTTAAAACGAAAAATTCTGAAGCATAACATTAACTTACCTCTAAGTGCTTAAGGGACTTAAAGGGGAAAATTTTCACAGTGGACTGCAGTATTACCCCAGGTGGATGGACAAGCTGTTTTAGCACAAACATTATTAAAACATTGCCAACAGTTTTGTACAGATGTTCTTTTAAAATCTCAATAGAATGCAATCTACGTTCTTGAAGCTCACTAGAATTATGAAGTTTGGGTGTCATAAAGAGGAGTAATTTTCCTTCTGCAACATACACAATATGGCAAAAGATTTGTGGACACCTAACAATTACACCAATGTGAGTCTTAGTATAATGTCTTTATATGGATGTAACATTACATTTTCCCATCACTGGAACTAGCCCAACATTTTACAGCATGACAACTCCCTAGTGCAATAGCAAGGTCCATGAAGACATGGTTTTCCTTAAGTTTTGACTCGTGGCCTGCACAAAGCTCTGACATCAAACATCTATTGTGAATGAAACAGAGTGTCAGTTGCACTCTAGGCTTAATTGCCTGCCATCAGTGCCTCACCTAGGGCTGGGCGATATGGCCGAAAACTGTATCACGATATCAGTGTTTCATATCGGTCGAAATCGATAATTATTGAACTTTTTTATGCCCCATTTAAAATAATATATTACATTTAAACATTTTCATTTTAAGCTAAACCTTCCTCTTATCGTAATACCCTCAGTTATTAAGACAGAAATGTCAACAACCAGGAAACTCAAATAATTAAAATGAAAACGTACTCGGTTACGAACGTAACCTCGGTTCCCTGAGATACGGAACGAGTACTGCGTATGGGGAAAAGCTCCTTTTTCCTCAATACTGAAGGCTTTTTCAATAACGCAGTGCAACTGCACTGCCATTGGTTTAATCTGTAAACTTTTTTAAACCAATGACGGCGCTGCGTAGCTGCGCGAGCCTGTGGCGATGCAGCGCGCCAAAGCCCGCTAAAAAGGGGCGGGGCGTATAGCTATATAAGCAGGCAAATCGGCAGAGGAAATCAGGTCATACGACTGAAGCGACGACACTGAATCCGCAGCCTCGTGGCACGGCATATAACGCAGTACTCGTTCCGTATCTCAGGGAACCGAGGTTACGTTCGTAACCGAGTACGTTCCCTTTCGATACTCCACTCATACTGCGTATGGGGAACGAATTCAACTGCGCCGTGCCACGGTAGGGAACGATAAGACTTATCTTGAACACCCTGGGGCCCAGAGGATAAGTGAGAGGGCCGGAGCCGTCGAACCCTTGACGCAACACTGATAAGAGGGAGCAAGCTCCCCGGAGGTGGTATGATGACGGAGTCTGAAGAGGCCGTCGTATCAAACCGAAAGAACCCGAGCGTGCAAGGTCGGGATGTCCAGGTTATAGAACCTGACAAAAGTGGACGGCGAGGACCAACTGGCCGCCTCACAGATGTCCTTGATAGAGACACCACCAGACCAGGCCCAGGCCATCCCTCTAGTGGAGTGGGCTCTTACTCCTATGGGGCACTCAAGACCCATAGAAGAGTAACATAGAGCGATAGCGTCGACTATCCAACGCGAGAGGCGTTGCTTTGAGACCGAAGACCCCTTGGTGCGGCCACCAAAGCAGACAAAAAGCTGGTCAGATTGCCTGAACGGCTGTGACCACTCAGTGTATACCCTCAAAGCCCTCACTGGGCAGAGTAAATTCAGCTCTTGCTCACCTGACAACAGAGGCAGAGCAGAGAGAGAAACTACCTGCGCTCTAAATGGCGTTGAGAGCACTTTAGGTACGTAGCCGTGCCTGGGTTTTAAAATGACCTTTGAGTCAATGGGCCCAAACTCAAGGCATGTAGGGCTCACCGAGAGGGCCTGCAAATCGCCAACATGCTTGACCGATGCTAGAGCAAGTAGCAGAGCGGTTTTGAGCGTTAGGGACCGAAGGCCAGCTGACCGCAGCGGTTCAAAGGGAGGTCCTTTGAGCGCTTCAAGGACCGTGTGAAGGTCCCAAGTGGGAGCGGTGAGAGGACGTGGGGGCTTCAACCGCCTAGCACCTCTCATGAAACGCACAATGAGGCCGTTTCGACCCACTGATTGGCCAGCAATAGGAGCATGAAATGCTGCGATGGCTGCTACGTACACCTTGAGCGTGGAAGGGGTGAGACCTTTGTCCAGACGCTCTTGGAGAAATGACAGTATCGGAGATACGTCACACTCAACAGGGTCTTCGTTCCGTGCGGAGCACCAGTCAACGAAGACTGACCATTTCTGGGCGTAGAGGCACCTCGTAGACGGGGCCCCCGCCTGAGCAATGGTATGCAGCACGTCCTTGGGGAGGCTCAGAGGCTCCCATCGAGGGACCACACGTGCAGAGCCCAGAGTTCTGGCTGCGGGTGCCAGATTGTCCTGTTCGCCTGAGAGAGGAGGTCCCGCCTCAGGGGGATCGCCATGGGGCTTTCATGGAAAGCCTGAATAGCTCCGAGGACCAAACTTGGCTCCTCCAGAGTGAGGCCACCAGGAGGACTCTGTGCCTGTCTTCCCTGACTTGTCTGATGACCTGAGGGACCAGAGCGATCGGGGGAAAAGCATAAAGAAGGAGGCTGGGCCAGTCGATTTTGAGAACCGTCTGGGGATGGAGCATCCACTCGTCCGAGGGGACGTTGCTCTGAGAAAGCATGTCTGCTCCCAGATTCAACTTGCCAGGTATGTGTGTCGCTTTGAGCGATTGCAACCTGGGTAATGCCCATTCCAAGAGGCGCTTTGCCAACATGTAGAGGTGGCTGGACGAAAGGCCACCTTGGTGATTTATGTAGGACACCACTGTCATGCTGTCCGACTGGACTAGGACATGGCGCCCTTCCAGGATCGCCTGAAAAGATCGAAGGGCTTGTTCTACCGCCAGCATCTCGAGGCAGTTGATATGGAGATGGCTGTCCTCGTGCGACCACGAGCCGAAGGCTGGTCTGCCCTCGCACAGAGCGCCCCAAACCAGGTTGGACGCATCTGTTGAGACCACCGTCCTTCTGGAAACCACCTGTAGGGGTACTCCACGGCTGAACCAAACAGGGTTCATCCAAGGCTCCAGGGCTGCTAGACAGGCCTGGTTGACTCTGACGCAAAAGCGGCCGTGCCGCCAAGCGTGAGGTGGGACCCGGAGTTTCAGCCAGTATTGCAGGGGCCGCATTCGTAGGAGGCCAAGCTGTAAAACTGGGGAGGCGGAAGCCATCAGCCCTAGCATCCTCTGAAAGAACTTCAGAGGGAAACAGGCTTTGTTCCTGACAGAGGCCGCGAGCCGCTGAAGTACCAGAGCACGCTCTGGTGATATGACCGCCCTCATGCGGACTGAGTCGAAAACCACTCCCAGGAACATAATACGTTGGCTGGGGAGCAGTGAGCTCTTGGCAAAATTGACCCTGAGTCCTGGGCACTCTAAGTGGCTCAGGAGCACGGATCTGTGGTGGTCTAGCTCGGTTCGCGACTGGGCTAGAATGAGCCAGTCGTCGAGATAGTTCAGAATGCGGATTCCCATCTGTCTCAGAGGGGAAAGTGCCTCGTTCATGCACTTCGTGAAGTGCGTGGAGCTAGAGACAGCCCAAAGGGAAGGACTGCATATTGGTAAGCCACACCCTCGAACACGAATCTCAAGAATCGTCTGTGATGTGGGGCTATCTGGATGTGAAAGTAAGCGTCTTTCAGATCCAGCGAGAAGAACCAGTCCTCGGGGCAAATCTGCGTGAGGATCTGCTTCAGTGTCAACATCCTGAACTTCCGTTTCATGAGGGAGAGGTTCAGGAGTCTGAGGTCTAAGATGGGTCTGAGACTGGCATCTCTCTTGGGGACAAGGAAATAACGGCTGTAGAACCCCGACCCGCTTTCTGAGGGAGGAACCATCTCTATGGCTCCCTTCCTCAACAGCGTCAGCACTTCGGTGCGGAGGACCTGGGCGTCGTCCGGCTCTACCAAAGTGGGAATCACCCCGCGAAAACGACTCGGGGGCGACTCGGGGCAGAGGTGGAGCGCTTGGGCAGGAAGTGCCGCATAGCCTGGGACGACTTCTGTGCTGCGGTGAAGCGCTCCGTAAACCCTTCTACGGCCGGTCCGAAGAGACCGGATGGAGAGACTGGGGCATCTAGAAAGGCCACCTTGTCGCTCTCCTTAATCTCAGTGAGATTAAGCCAGAGGTGGCGCTCCAGCACAACCAGGTTGGCCATGGATCGTCCAATGGCTTGGGCCGTGGTTTTTGTGGCGCGCAGGGCCAGATCTGTGGCGCTGCGGAGGTCGCAAAAATCAGGTTCACTAGGGCTCGACTCATCCAGGGAACGGAGAAGCTTTGCCTGGAACACCTGTAGGCCATGGTGTGTAGTGCTGAAGCAGCTTGGCCCGCAGAAGTGTAGGCTCTGCCAGCCATGGCAGATGTCATCCTGCAGGGCTTTGAAGGAAGGGCTCTCTTGCTTTTCCACCCCACAGCCGCGGGGGGGCAGAGATGAGCAGCCACGGCCTCGTCCAGGGGCGGCAATTGCTCATAGCCCTTCTCCTGAGAGCCATCTACTGCGCCGAGAGCTGCAGAGGAAGTGCGTAGGCGGGCCAAGTAGGGGGCACGCCACGACTTTGTGAGCTCATCGTGCACCTCAGGGAAGAACGGGGCAGAACGCTGGCGGGGGGCCTGGCGGCTTCCCGGCAGGAACCACTCGTCCAGCCTGCTGCGCGTCGGCTCCTCGGGGGGGCCCACTCCAGATGGAGATCTTCGACAGCTCTGGATAGGATGCGGAGAAGCTCGGCATCCATCCCAGCTTTGGCGTCGATGGGCTCTCGTGACGGCAAGTGGGCGGGGTTAGAATCACCGGCCCAGTCTTCTGTTTCAGAAGCCACGAGTGACATGGAGTCGTCAAGCGGCTCGTCCTCCGATCCGCCAAATGAGACGAGGTCACTCACTTCAGCTGAGGGACGCTGCTCTGGGCGTGAGAAGAGGACGGGGGACGGCTCTCTCGTTGGAGAGGGTGAGGCGCGCGGGCGCCGAGCCGGCGTGAGCTCACCCAAACCTGGGCGCTGAGCCCCTCTTCCCCGCTGTCACTTCCTGGCCGGCTCGCGGGAGGAAAAGGACGGGGGGGCGTGAGGGGCGGGGTCACTTTCATTAAAGAAAGCGATCCGCGAGCGCAGAGAGGCGAGACTCATGCTCTCACAGAAGCAGCATGAGGACTCAGTGAGTGCAGTTTCAGCGTGGGATTTACCCAGGCAGGAAACGCACTCCTCATGGCCGTCATTGTCGTGCAGAGGGACTCTGCATGTGCCACAGTTGTGACGCGGCATGGCCGCCGCCGTTAAAATGGCGTTTTCGGAAATGCTCTTTTAGAGCGGTGAAAACCGCTGGAAAGCTCTTTTTGTGATCGCCGGATGGCGGCAGGAGATCGCTGAGAAACGACTGCAAGCAGGAAGCCGGCAGCCCGAGAACGGCGCAAGAAGCGGCTGTCTAAAGAGCGCAGGCGCTGCAAGCGGTCGGTGGTCTCAGCTGGTCCGCTGCGGTGCCTATTCAACGGCGAAAATCCAGCGAAGGCGTTCAGAGGAAATTCAGCGAAGTGAAGTCGTCGCTGAAGGAATAAGATCTGATTTCCTCTGGCGATTTGCCTGCTTATATAGCTATACGCCCCGCCCCTTTTTAGCGGGCTTTGGCGCGCTGCATCGCCACAGGCTCGCGCAGCTACGCAGCGACGTCATTGGTTTAAAAAAGTTTACAGATTAAACCAATAGCAGTGCAGTTGCACTGCGTTATTGAAAAAGGCTTCAGTATTGAGGAAAAAGGAGCTTTTCCCCATACGCAGTATGAGTGGAGTATCGAAAGGGAACATAAGTCTAAAGTTACAATGAACACTTAACAATTATCTCTTAACATTTAAGGTGCAAAATGAAAGAAAATGTAAGAAATGCTTAATAAAGTGTAATAAAATAGTGCAAAGTGCTAAATATAAACATAAAGAAACCTGAGAATTTAGTGCAAGTTTAGTGCTAGGAAGTTCACTAGCTGTTCACCTTCTGGTGAATAAAGTGTTTTAAAATATGTGCAGTGTTTTTTAAACATAAATAAAACTGAGGTAGACTGAGATACATCTGTAATATAAAAAACAAGCCCGATACCGTACAGTAACATAATTTGAAATATAAAACCTGCAAAAAAATGAAAAAGTAACTCAAGTTATTCTTACTCTAATCATACTTGAACTATTCAAGTATATTTTCATAGACTTATAATTAGGGCTGTAGCTAGCGAATATTTTAGTAATCGAGTATTCTACCAAAAATTTCATCGATTGATCGAGTAATCTGATTTTTGCTTAATTAAAGAGCAATATTAAATATACAAGAGAAAATAAGACGGGTCTCTTAAAATGAACAACTAATTGGTTTCCTTTTTTAGAAAAATGTACTTTTTTTTTAATGCATAGTATACAATGCATACAACAATATTCTCTCTCTCTCTCTCTCAACGTGTGTGCTTTAAAAGTCTTTAAAGGAGCATGTGATTGCAACGAAAAAAGGTAACAACATGCTCAGAACTGAGGCTTGCCCTGCGCTTTGAAACAATGTTTCCTGCTGCTGAAAACAGACGCTCTGTGTCCCAAAACTTGGACATTTTCTGTCGTTTTCTCCTGTTTGTTTCTTCTCTTTGCTCATTGACATTGTTATCGTGCCCTTCCATTTTGCAGCCCGCACTAACACACGCAATCAAAACAAAAGACCGCTAACTCCTCGCATCTCCTTCCGCTTTTACGTAAGCCCGTTGTCACACACGCACGTGCGCGCACACACAAAAAACAAAATAATTGCACGTGACGTGAGCTTTAAAATGGATTAAAAGAGGCTTCGAGGCAGAGGAATTTGCCTCGAACAATTTTTGTAATCGAGTTACTCGAGGAATCGTTTCAGCCCTAGTTATAATATCCAAAAAACTGCCATACTGGCGAGCTGACTTTTCCTCTTTTATTTACTTGCCTTGCTCGCTGAGGCTCATTTTCTGCTTATCAGTCGCCAGTTACTGAAGAGGAATCCAGCACCAGCACGAGAACCAAAACTTGATGCTGTTACATGATTGGCTGTTAGAGTGTTACTCCCCAAGTTGCTAGGTTACCAGAGAGTGAGTGCCTTTGTTAATGCAACCAAACTTGCTTCGCAGCCTCTGTTTTCTTCCGACGAAGAATAAAAAATATCGAACGTCTTATCGAGCACATTTTTTATCACTATCGATCACGTGTCTATCGCGATACATATCGTTATCGTTTTATCGCCCAGCCCTAGCCTCACCTCAAAAATGACTTAATCTCATAGAGGAATATGTGCATTTGCAAAGTTTTGGCTAAATAACAATTTCATTCAGACATTTGGGAGACTCTTACACTCAATCTGCAAATGGCTTAAATCTCATATAGGAATGCATGTATGAAAATTAATGAATAACCTTTAATCAATTTTATGATGGGAGCGGCAGCAGGACATCAAAGACCATCTCATGATGGTCACGAGCATAATCAGATTTTTTTCCTCTTTTATGCAGGTTTTGATTTAAAAAAAAAAATGTAGAAAATTATTTTTTTTAATTTAGGTTATTCAAGCCTAAGCAGTCCTTAAGACTATTCTGTAGGCTGTATTTCTGTTAAAGATTCTAATAAACTGTATAAGTGGGTTGACTAAAGTAACTGAAGCATGACGTTTATAAGTAACTGAAGTTTATAAGTAATTGAAATTTATTTTGGTATTGTTATAATTAGGATTCTAATTAAAAGTAATTGAAACTGATGATAGTGTAGAGGGACCAAAACAATAAGCTGAAGTAGTGCAGTTTTGTCAGACTTACTGAATCCATTCAGATTCCCCATGGCACCCATTTACTATACTATGACTATGAACCCTAGTGAAGGCATGGAAGAGCTATCAAATGTTTTACAATAGCAATGCTAACTCGCATAAAGAAATCGTCAGGACTAGGGCATAGAAAGCTCTATAGGAGTGGATGCCACAAGGTTTCCTGGAAAAATGCTACTGGGGATAGAGAAGTTAGACTACCATTTTTATAACTCTGATAACCGTCCAGTGTGTTATTCATCTGTCCAAGAGGGGCATATTTCCAGGAATTGCTAATTTATTTATTTATTTATTTTTATAAAAACAACATTTAAAATTACTTATTTACAGGCTACAATAAACAGACTGAGTAAGGAGCTCAAGAATCTCTGTAACTCATTGCTGGCTATTCATAACCAAGACAAATAGCAAATTTGGCTCAGTTATTAAAACAAGATGTATTGTGATCAGGATGTGCAAATATGAACTTAGTAATGATGTCATAGTAAAGAACTATCAACAAAGTGGGGCCATGGTGATACAATGTTTGACAAATGCAGAGAATTTTTTAACAAAATTTAAAGTCACAATCCTACTGACCATGCTTCATAACTGATTAAATCCTAAAAATATATTGCTGAAATACACACCTTTTTATTTAAAAAATTAATATTCTTTAAAATTTAAACAAAATGACTGAACTTTTAAATGGAGTGGTGCATCTGTGGCAGGGGTAAACATGGGGAGTTTGAAGTGCTTGCTGCTGTTGAATCATAACAGGTGTAACAAGAGTTCCTATAAAAAATATTATGTATGTCTTTATCAGTGAATAAGAATAGTAAATGAAAATCAAACCTTGATAGGGACGGTCAAAGATTAGAAAGGATTATGTCCCAACAACACAGCACTACTGCAGCAAAATTGACAGCATGACTTATATATCCACCTTAAAGACACCACCTTATACACAAAAACAGTTTGCAGAGAACTTCACAAAGCCAACATCCATGGAAGAGTTGCAGCTACTAAACCATTACTCACAAACACCAACAAAAAAAATCATGAACGAGGTCATATCATGAACATGATCATTAGTGATGCTCCGATTGATCGGCCACCGATCATGATCGGCCGATATTGGCTAAAAATAGCTTGATCAGCGGACCCCAAAAGCGCCGATCACGTGACGTAAATTACTCACGCGACTTTTACACACGTGCATGCACGGCGCACAGGTAAACAACAGCAGAGCGGAGCTTACCAGTGGCAACATGAGTTCTCCCATCTGGAAGTTTTTCAAAGTGTCCGATAAAGGCGTAAAGTTAGCCGTTTGCAATGTATGTCGCGATGAAATCCCTCGAGGTGGAAGCAAGCAACGGCATTTTAATACCACTAACATGATTAGGCATCTTAGAACACGGCATACAACTGAATATGCCGAGTATGAGAAACTAAACCAGCCGAAGCCAACAACATCCCCATCCCTCAACCAGCCGACTGTGAGTGATGCATTTAAACTAGTAGTGATGTGAGTGTGAGTGATGCCTTTTATGATTGAGACATGAAGGATTTTGTACTCTGTGTTAGTAGGCCAAGGCCCAGCATGTTTTGGTTTGAAACATTTTGTGGCCAATTGTTTAATTTTAATATATTAAATATTTTATTTACATTTTATTTACATTTTACAAGTAGCCTGGGCTTATGTAACCTCATACCATCCCAAGTTCATCTAGTTGGTAACTATCTGCTTGGCCTCCTTGTTTCTCTGCCTTGTTATTTAGAAAGGATGGCATTGGCTTACAGTAGCTTTCATTATTTTATTTTTTGGATCTGATGTAGTTGGTTCCTCAACTACATCAGACGTTCATAATAATAACAGAAAAAAAAACACTTGCCATAGTTTTGTCCTTTGTGGCAGTAGCCAGTTTTGGTGTAACAAGTTTTACATTTTGCTGCCAATTATAAAATGTAATCAGTGTATTAAGAGGCTACATCCCATTAAGCTGATCTGATGTGTGTTGCTCTGCCTGACCCCTCTTTGTTTGGAATAATTTTAAGTTACTCTGCCTTATTTTGGAAAGATGGCCTAGAGTAGCCTTAAGTTCTCATTTTCTAAAATAAACAATTGGTGGTTCTTCAAGATCTTGACTGTAGCCTATTTCTACAGTTATTTTCTCAATACAGTTCATTTAGAGTTAATTTCATTTCCAAAAATGGTGCAAACTCTGCTAGATTATAGATAAAAGATTCATATTCTGTGATCGGCAGTGATCGGCAATCGGCAGATCATGATCTTGGTGATCGGTAATCGGTGATCGGCCCCAAAAATGCTGATCGAAGCATCTCTAATGATCATGATCATAAAACCTGAAGAGCTGAAGACTGAAAACATGGTTTGGTAGATCATTTACATTATTCATAATAGCAGGTCAAGTTTATGTATGGTGAACCCCCAAGGAAGTGTACAACTTGGACTTGGATTTTAGCAGCCATATCTTGATATCCTGCTGGCCCCATCATTAGCCTAAATGGTTGTATAACTGCCAGAAATTATTTGGAAATTCTAACTGAATAGATGAATCCTGACACAAATATTGTCTCCAAACAATGATGCCATTTTTCAAGATAATAATGTTCCCATACACAAAGAAAAAACAGTTCAGTCAGGTTGGAAGAGCACCAGTATGAACTTATATATCTTATACATGGCCAGCTCAATCAACTGACTTAAATACCGTACATTGAACCAATGTGGGAAAATTAGGCGGAGAGTGAGAAACAGGGTCCCTGCCCCAAACTCTCTTAACAATTAGAAGATATTCTGCTTGATAAATGGTACAAAATTCCACTAGAAATTGTACAGAAAGATATATTAAACGCAAATAGTGGGAAGACAGATTGTTAATCAAGAGATATTACAGAATTCATTATTTTGTCCAACCACTAAAGGGTGTTTTGTGCACTGCAGGAATTATACACCTGAATGGCAAAAAATGTCCTTGCAAGATTACTAATCACATACCTTGAGCGAGATGGTCTTCTGTAGCATGTCAAAGAGGAACTGCACCTGTAGCAGTGTGATGGTATCAGCTGGGTGTGATGGCAAAGCCAGGAAGCTGTTCTGGTGTGTGCGTGAAAGCAGGTACTGTTCAAAGAGGTTTGTCAAATGCTGTACACAAGTCACATGCAGAGTCAGAGTGCTTGAGCCATCCAAAACAGAGTCACCTAAGAATGAAAGACAAAAAAGGTGTAAATCACATATACGCTTAGTAGACAAACACTTTGACTAAGTGGACAAACAGTTAGTGAACCAAATATAGATTAACATGAGAGGACAAAGAGGGCAGTACCATTATTTCGCAACAGTGTGGCAAGGCTTTGGACAAGATTGTACTGGCAGCCCCGAGTAGAAGACATCCTGAAGGAACTGTATGCCATGAAAATTGAATGTGTTGAAAATACACATCTCAATCAATTCAGTACATATGATAGATGGAGATCACATTGCAATCCCTCTCTGTTAGCGGTTAGTATTTGCTCAGTACTAGAATATATAATGTAAAATTTTTATTTAAATAGGCAACTGCTTCTTCATTATTTCGATTTTGGTTTACTGAATCCAACTAACTTGAAACTGCAACACGCTCAGTTGTAACCATTATGGCGTCAATCCAGTGTATTGTGGTGCCAACCAGTGTATGTAAAACGTCGGTTCATTGACCGTTTTCATTTAATAGACCAAACGTATTCATATACATTAAAGGTTAGATTAAAAACGTGTACATTTTATTTTACAATTACAATATTGAGCTACCTTTAAACAACAACAAATACATATTTAGCCTAAATAAATATGCCTAGCTAGACAACACGTAACCTAGCTTGCTGCTTAGCAAGTTACAAATCAAACTTCAATCGTATATGCTCCTTTTCTGAAAGTTTAACACTGGTTACCTTCAGTGTCAACAAAGATATGCTGATACAACGAAATGAGACACACTACATTGTAAGAAACATTCTTAATATGCTACTTTCGTCTCCCTTTTAACATTGTTTATGCGTTGTTTGACGCTTCCTGCTTCCCCTCACGTGAGCACCACAATGAGTAACCATTTGTTGACCTGCACATCCCAAACTGATGCAATGGGTCAAACCACCAATTGACGCGCTGTGTGACCCGTTACATGTCGGCTGCGAGAGCGGAGCGGAAGCAGTGTACGAGCTACGTTGTTGTTGCTTTGGCAGGCACAAAATTCCAGGGGTTTCGTTACCACCATAGATATCGATACACTAGATGTCGCATTGGGGTCCTAAAAATGCGTCAAAACCGCCGCCATCTTTGTACGGTGCTCCTTTACTTCAAATGCATGGACGATGCCGGACTTCTGTGCTGCATTTGGTTGTTCAAACGAAAGAAATCTAAAAACCAGACAGCAAGGGATTACATTTCACAAGTGAGAATGTGTTTTATGATATTGAATGCTAGGAAATTATATTTCTTGTTCCGTTGGTTTGTTTTAGTCCTTGGTTAACGACCGCAGCTAATTCATGCTAGTTACCCATTAGTTTTTGACAGGAAAACCGACAATGTTTGTAGATTCCGAAGCTCTTAATAAGGACATTAAAAATTGACCCATGCTTTTTTGCTTAAAGGTGAAAACCCAATTTTTTTTATCGTATGTTAATTTAAAAAATTTATAATATGACTTGCTGTTTATATTTGTTTTGTTTTTATTGCATTTATATGATAATTGTGTTTTTGTAATTGAATTTTTGCCATGAAAATAGCTTTTGATTGCTGACGGCATTAAATAAAATAATCTGAATCTGAATCTGTTTGTAGATTCCCAAGTGATAAACAGAGACGAGTTGCAGTTGCAGCACTAAACTATTTTTTTTTTAAATGGTTAATTCAGCTGACAGTCCTGGAAACATGTCACCAGTTAGGTTTGGCAGTTCAGCCTCAAAGTCAAACTTTGTGTTTTTGTTTTTTTTTTGTTTTTTTATGTGACTTTAGTACATACTTATTTAATGTGGCAAAAGTATTGCGGGAAAAGAATAAATAAAAGATTCAACAGTCTTTGGCACCTCAACTATCTAACTTTCACATTATGTTCCTCTCAAATTTGTGATTTGCTTCCACCTGCAAATTGCTTTGTGTATCATATTTAATAAACCAATACAATTTAAATGTTTAAATGAACATGTGTAGTCACACCATTGTAGCAGTGTTGCATGCAGTAGGCTATAAGGTAAGTAGTGATTGTTCATTTGAAGTTTACTCAAGTGGAAGAATGTAACTAATAAATTTACACCTACTAGCACAGGGGTGGGCAAACCTTTTGACTCGCGGGCCACAATGGTTTCTAAAATTTGACAGAGGGGCCGGGCCAGAATAGGAGATTGGTGTGTTTGTGTGATCTAATATAAATTAAATGTAAAAACCATTACATGAAAAGATTTGGCCTTTAACAGGCAGCAAAACACCATTGTGCTTAGTTTAATGTAAAAATTGTTTTACAAATTTATTAATTTAATAACGTAGTAATAAACTCCCATTCAGTTTCAGTGGGAACAGTGTTGTTGGTCTCTTTTTTTTGCAAGTGCATCAATGTCTGGCGTTATATTTGTTGTGGCAATTCTGAAGATAGATCTGAGGTGTTGGTCAGTTAACTTGGCCTTTTCGTTTAATTTGCTGGTTGCTTTGTTTAATCTTCGTCAATCAATTCCACATGGCGAGTTACAGTTCTGCGTGATAAACTGATTTGTTCAAATTTGCCTTTGCTCTCCGGACACAAGAGACCTGCTGTCTCAACCATGCATTCTTTTAAAAATTCGCCTTCGGAGAAAGGCTTACTGGCCTTTGCTAATTTGAATGCCAGCAAAAAACTTGCCTTAGTACTTGACTCTTGAATCGCAGTTTGTCTGTGAAAAAGGTTTTGCTGAGTCTGTAAATTAGCCGTCAATCTCTGAGCTATAGCCGCCCGTTCTTGTGGAGACTGTTTACTAGCGTAGTTAGCATGTTTTGTGGCAAAATGACGGCTGATGTTGTAATCTTTGAAAACTGCTACAGTTTCGTGGCATATCAGACATACAGCTGTTGATCGGACTTCAGTGAAAAAATATTTTGTTGTCCACTCTTTATTGAACACGGCACTCACTGTCTACTTTTCTTTTCTTCGGTCTGCTCATTTTTACTGAAGGGCTGAAAGTGCAAAGCGACAAAATGAAGTAGAGAGCAACCGTAATGCATCACACTCAAGGGTCAATGTCTTTGGGGTGCACCATCTGCTGGGGAAAGATGGGAATTACAGCTAGGTAAAATGATTGTGGTGTCTTTCTATTATTCATTCATTCATTCATTCATTCATTCATCTTCTACCGCTTATCCGAACTACCTCGGGTCACGGGGAGCCTGTGCCTATCTCAGGCCTCATCGGGCATCAAGGCAGGATACACCCTGGACGGAGTGCCAACCCATCGCAGGGCACACACACACTCACGCAATCACACACTAGGGACAATTTTCCAGAGATGCCAATCAACCTACCATGCATGTCTTTGGACCGGGGGAGGAAACCGGAGTACCCGGAGGAAACCCCCGAGGCACGGGGAGAACATGCAAACTCCACACACACAAGGCGGAGGCAGGAATCGAACCCCGACCCTGGAGGTGTGAGGCGAACGTGCTAACCACTAAGCCACTGTGCCCCCGTCTTTCTATTATTAAATTAAATTTTATTATAACGTGGACGAGTTCGGCGGGCCGGTTTAAAAAGCCCAATGGGCCGTATATGGCCCGCGGGCCGTAGTTTGCCCATGTCTGTACTAGCACTATGCATTATATTGTGAAAAAGTAGATTATCTTAATATCAAAACCTTAATTTTTCTCTGGACTTAATGATAAATACATGTCTGACCTTTGGAACGAACCAAAAAAAACTAGAAATCGCATTCATGACGATTTATGGTGATTTATTTGCATACATTGACGCTAATGCATTAAGAGGAGGGGGTCCCCGTACCAAGATGACGGCTCAGTTGACGCATTCGCTCCAATGTACTGCCCTATACAAGGCGACATCTAGTGTATATATATCTATGCGTTACCACGACGTAAAGTGGGCGTGTTTCCGGAGGTCTTGGAAAAACGCCTTCTTTCAAAAAAACCAGCATACTACGAAGGACAAAACAGTCATACAGGTTGATTTATTTTAGAAAACAAATAAACAACCAAAAACTACGGTTAGGGTTAGGGTTAGGGTTAGATTATTAAATAGGCCACACCTACCTGATGACGCAATATCTGTTATGCTGTACTGAAATCCCTGGAAATAAGTACCTGCCGTTGTGCTTTCACACCGACAGCGATGGTATCACGCAGATTGACTTCGGCTTGTGTATCGCAAATACACGAAAGCTCCATACAAGAGGTTTATTTTAACTATGGATGTAATTTATATACCTGTGATTTGTTTTATCGACGTTTTCCTTCTCTTTGTTTTTCGTGTAGTGAGTAGTAAACAAAAACTATTAGAAGAAGGATGAGACGCAGACCTTTGGTTCACCCATCTATCTATCTATCTATCTAGAAATGTGGGCGATCCTGGTAAAGATAAAAGGTATTCATAAAGCATCTTAACCCTTAAAAGACTAGATCGTGTAGGGATATTCGACAACCAATCACAGTTTTCAAAAGAATGTCATACATAGCAACGGGGTCAGCCCTCTCTAATAAGATGAGATATACCTTAATACAAAAGATTTAGTATTTTCCTTGCTCAGAGTTGCTCTGAGATTAATCCTGAATCACTCTTTCAAACCTCTCGAGGGCCCGAATGCTTCGGTATCTTTTTCCAGACGGCAGGAGGGCGAAGAGTGTGTGGGGTCACCCACAATGCTGTCGGCTTTGTGGATGCAGCGTGTGGTATACGTGTCCATGATAGAGGGAGGAGAGACCCTAATGATCTTCTCAGCTGTACTCACTATCCATTGCAGGGTCTTGTGATCCGATATGGTACAGTTCCCAAACCTGACAGTGATGCAGCTGCTCAGAATGCTCTCAATGGTCCCTCTGTAAAAAGTAGTCCGGCTGGGGGGGAGGGACATTTCTCAGCCTTCGTAAGGGCTTTCTTGGTGATGGAGCTGGTGTTGAGTGACCAGGTGAAGTTCTCCGCTAGATGAACACGAAAAGATTTGTTGCTGTTGACCATCTTTACAGATGATGTAGAGTGGAGTGTAGAATGTTCAGTGGAGAGTGGTCGCTCTGTCATCTCCGGAAGTCAACAACCATCTCTTTGGTTTTGGCAACATTCAGAGACAGGTTGTTGGCTCTGAACCAGGCAGTTAGCTGTTGCACCTCCTCTCTGTATGCTTACTATGGTGTTGATGTGACAGGACCATGACAGGTTCTGGGTGATGTGAACAAATATGGGAGACTCTCTCCACTGGTCACCCATTAATCATGAATGTATGGTAGTTCGTCTCCTGCTTCATGCTGTCCACTATCATCTCTTTTGTCCACTATCAACTCTTTCTTCTGGCACCAATGTTCATGGTTTTTAATCTCCTCTATGTAGGCTGTCTTATCATTGTTGGTGATCATGCCCACCATAACTGTGTCATTGGCAAACTTGATGATGGTCGTGGAGTTGGAAGTGTATGTGTACAGTGAGTACAGCAGGGAGCTCAGAACACAACCCTGGTGGCCACCAGTGCTGAGGGTGAGGGAGGATTAGACATGTTTGCCCAACTGTACTGTTTGTGGTCCGTTCATCAGTAAGATGGAGATAAATCGAGTCCTGTGACCTCCAACTTAGAGGTGAGTATGGAGGGAATTATGATGTTGAATGCTGAACTGTAGTTTACAAACTATATTTTAACATAACTCCCCTTTCTGATGACCAGGTGGCTAAGGGCTGTGTAAAAGGAGGTGTGCAATGGCATCCTCGGTAGAGCAGTTGGGATGGCACACAAACTGCAGCGGCTGTCAGGTAGTGAAGAATTGATGAATTCTTAACAGCAGAGTGGGACCTTAGTGCATTGTGGATGGTTTCATCCATTTATGGTTTCTGATTGGGAAAAATACTGATTGTGGACTTTATCATCCACTAGTTTTCTGATAAATCCTAAAACCACTTCTGTAAACATGTTGAGATCATGTTTTGCATCTGAACATGTCCCAGTCTGTGTCACCCAGAGGTCCTGAGGGCATCCACATACTCTGGATAAGGGCGTCTGCCAAATGCTGTAAATGTAAATTTCGCTCACCCAACTTGGGTCCAGGTTTAAAATCTGTGGTAAGTGATTGGATTGTAGACCAATAGAAATAAGAGTATCTCTGACATTCATGATTATGTCGACCATGATGAAGCTTGGTTTGAGCCGACCTTACTGGCACCATCTTTAATTGTGTGTGAAAACGTGTAAAACATATTAGGTGTGAAAAAAATTTAAATGTAGTATATGGAATAGTAACTGTACAACTCTGGAATATCACCACACCTTAGGTAGATTTCTCCCTGGGTGATTGTAAGAAAACAGTGAAGTGAATCATGCCCTGAGCTCTGCTGAATTTATTCTACTGCAGTGCCTTCTAATGGGAAACGAGACATGTTTTTAGGGTTGAGGCAATAAGCATTTTTTTGCCTTCTTTTACTTGATTATGGACTATCATTATTAAGCATGATTTTAATCATGATTATCTCAAACTTTTTGTCTGTTTTCCAAAACCTTACATGCAGTTATTGTTGCACAAGTGCTCACAACAGACACTAAAAGCAAAGGTTCACATTTTAGCAAAAGTCACAGATATTTCACTCACGGACTCACTCATTTTCTACCGCTTACCTCGAGTCATGGGGAGTCTGTGCCTCTCAGGCGTCATCGGGCATCAAGGCAGGATACACCCTGGACGGAGTGCCACAGATATGTAATACTGGATAAGTTTTCTCTATAATTAATAAAAAGTATAAGGGTTTTGGCTCATTTGTTTACTTTGTTCACTGTGTTTACATTTAGGACTCGAATAAAGGAGTTTCTAGAGGGTTCACAAACTTTCAAGTGACACTGAAGATCACAATATATTTTTTACAGGAAAACAACAGATTAAAATGGACAAATTAGTTTTGAACCCAGCAGGATGTGTGTGAACTGGACTGTTATAAAGAAACCTGTCAAATGCTTAAATATTTAAATACTTAAATACTGTCTATGATTTATGTTTTGTATAATGAAAATATTAAACACACTGTTACCATTTTAATACATTTGTAAAAGAAATTCTAATAATTTATATGCAATAACATTTAGGCCTCAATTTTGTTAATTTCAAGGAGTAGATTATATTATTAATTCAAGAAAATCTGATTTTTTTTATAATGCTCTGCACAGAGCAAACAAATCACTATCTGTGCACTATTATTGTCTTCAGATTTATTGTTAAACATTTAGTAAATCATTGAAAATTTTTGTACCTGATAAATTTGTTTTTTGAAATGTGTCTCATTCATTAGTTTTTACAAATGTCTTTTTATTTACTTATTTTTTTGGTGTTCGGTGTTGTTGGTGGTTTCAGTAACATTTTCAGTAACATTTAGATAGCTCCCAAAACATTGTTGAATTTTGTAGCCTTTGTGTACTCTTAATAAAATGTGTGCTTTTGAATATGGTAATGAATTTGATTTTGTCTCATAGTAATTGTTTCAATGCTTCACTTGAGCTAGACATTGTTCAGAACACAGGACCAACCGGATTTCCAAATAATTTAATGATATTCTTAAACTAAAACCTTTTTCACAGGTGTAGTTTACTGAATTTAAATCAGTGTTTTGCAAGCAGGCTATACTATATTTTAAACAAAAAAAACTGAAAGCAGGTCTATAAACTACAGATTTACAGATTATCTCGAGGCCAAATACTAATACATTTATATTAACTATAAGCTTTTTAAAGGTTTCCTGAACAAAAGACCCTGTCATCAAACACAGTTGCACTCCTCAGGAATGATATTGGGCAATGTCTCATATTTGAATGAGAATCCTCCATCAGAGGTGGTGGTGAAGCGTAATGATCTCATGCTCTCAGGTACAGGTGCACAGCATTGATGAATACCCAAAAGTGTGGCTGTGAATTTGGGGTTTGAGCAGTTTCCATGGCAGTAATAAAAGCTAAAGCTCTTAGGGTAGACGATCCAGTTGCTCCAGCCCAAGTCCTCAAAAGATATCTCAATCTGCTCCCTCCTGCAATAACTGTCATCTTTTTCACGTGAGGGCCTCTGAAGCTTCCCAATGACAGTTGGTGACCAGGCAATGCTGGGTGCCCTTCGGGTTCGCTCAGACCCATGTTGCCTGACATTGACATGTAGAAAAGGGGTTTTGTCCTCATCTGAATTGTCGCAGCTGCATACAAGGCATCGCACCTGAAGCAGGAATGGTCCACTGGCTATGGCACTGTAGAAGTGGTGCTCAAGCCTGTATGTGCTCCAGCCATCAGAGCTGTATTTAGATGGCCTTTGAGCTAACTGCATTAGCTCATGGTGAGTTGTGAGAATATATAGTGGCACAGAGGTTGTATTTCCTGCAATGGCCTTCCCTGTATAGAACCAGAAGTCCACAGAGATGATAATGGAACCCTGACTGTCCAGAGATGGTTTGAAGTAATAGGTAAAGTGGCTGGGTGAGTCCTCATTAAAGACTGAGACTGTATCCCGGCAGGTGCGGTCTAGTAGGGGTGGGGATTTTGGGGTTTGGGACAAGACAAACAAGTAAAATTATTTTCTTCTTCCACATACAATAATTTATTTACTATCATTCTCTTCACACACTGTTTGTAAAATGCTTATAGCAGAATTAAAATGACTACATGTTTTCCGAGTGGCAATCTACAGCATTCAAAATATGGTTTTTGGTGGCTATTTTTATTTACCATCTGAATTGCATAACTCCAGGAGAAACACCAAACAACAGCTTTTAAAGCAGGATTTAATCGAGGTAAATCAACGTATCTTAATGAATCCAGAGCAAAAAAAGATTACAATTTGCCTCTTAGCATAAGGACAGTCCAGACATCATGTTTTGAATGGTATGTTTTGGCACTCATAAAGCATGTACTGTCATTTTAATTCTGCTACGAACATTCTAAGGCTATTATGACAGCTTCGTGGGCAGTACAAAAGATTGTAATAGCAAAATAGCCTTAATCGATTTCTAAACTTACTGCAAAATACTGCAGTCGCTTCCAACAGCATTGCACGAGCTAGCGGCTCCATCTAGCGGCTGCATTTGGGACACCCTTAGTATCTGAGATATTTAAAGTTTGGCTAAGTAATCCCTCTCTAAATGTTGTCTAAAGGTACAGAAAACTATTAAGGGTCGGGGGATTCGGTTAATATGCAATATTTGTCAGTAACTAGCTAAAACCTCACATATTTGCTAGCTTAAGTATATCTACTTTTTAATATAGTTGCACTGAAACAACAGCTTTATGAGATTAATTCTATTTTATTATTTTATTTTGTAGTATTTGATAAATTAGTTACTTCAGAGAAAATTAATTTTACCGTGATAAGTTCTGTACAAAAGATTTTCTCTTTTATTAATCCTACGGGGATTTCCTGTATTTAGAAATTTGTGTAATATCCTGTGTGAAATGTATAATGAAAATATACGGACATACTTGAATTTGAATAACAGATCTAGTTATGTTTTCCAGTCATATAACATTAGCCTTATATAGGATTATTTTGTGCATGAAAGCAAACTACATAAAAGGGTTTTGTTATTATTTTTTAGCCTGAAGAGCCATTTAGCAATATATTTGACTGACCAGAGCTAGGGAACAGAATAACTTGGGAAATCTCTTGATGTTGTTTCCTCTCCAGCCAAGCCTCCCTGCGTACTCGCCAAGCTCCATGCTGGGCTGCCACATGCACCCTCTGACCAGCTGGACTCTGTAGAGTTGGCACAGGGGGCTTGTCAAGCCGTAGTCCCTCCAGAATGCGTTTCTTTAACCAGTCCAGCACCACTTTCTGGGGAAGATCTCCCTGGCAGGCATTGCAGTGAAGGTTAATCCATGCTGTTGTAAAGACAACGGCATAAATAATGATAGAAGGTTTCATCATCCAAACCTCTAAACCTATTTTTTTCTCTGAGTGAACAGTGAAGAATCTGTCAGTTTCTTCAAAGCGACTACGATATGCTTGTGCTCAGTCGGTTTTTTATTTTGCTGGCTGTTTTTTCCTTCTTACAAATGAACCATGTCTTTGATAAAATTGTTTGGGTTCATGATATCAGCTTGTATCCAGTAAAGAAGAAGCCAATGTTTAGGGAATTGTTTAAAAAACTTTTAGTTGGCCTTGAAAGACTAGTATAACAAAAGTATCACAATGTATAAACAGCTCCCTGATTCAAACAAAAAGACCTTATAACAACAATTCACTAAAACCTAAAACCTTTAAGCTTAAATTGTCATGTCCAATGTATTAGATTTACTATAACCTTGAGGTTTTTCCTAATATATAAAAATTAAACAGTATAAAACTCAGTTTTTTTTTTTTTTTTTTTGCATCGTTATGCAATTAGTTTTATTATAATTTAGAGTCTTAAGCAGCTTACCTTTTTAGCTCTGCTGCTGTTTTCCCACAGTGTCCCTGTGCTATTTGTGAATAAGACAAATAACACATCTTATATCATATTCAAAAATTTTAATCTGTACTATTTGGCAGGGCAGCAGTATTGTTAGAAGCAATGCCCCAGCTTAAAAAGTATAAATCATTAAATACTTTAAACCATTAAAAGCTGTGTTTTTAGGAATTATTATTATTTTTCTAGTTGTTTTTATTTTGTTGATCATCTTTAAGGTACAAAGCATATTCCCAATATAATTTATTTGAATTTAATTAGGCCCACAGTACATAAAGGTTCACTAAAGTGCACTAAGGGCTAAGAACATAAAATGAACTATGAGAAAAAAGGCATTAAAAAACATTTTGACCTCTATGCCAAAAAAAATTCTGAAATGTAAAACCAAGTTGATTTCGGAAAGGTGAATTAGATTTGAGTATGCCTGCTGGATTTCCATTATGTTCTTATATGTAGTCTTGCCAGAGTACTGTACGGAAGTTATTTAACTGGCCTACAGGTGGTGTGAACAAACCACATATAAAGCAAAGCCCTGAGATATAAGTAGAAAAACCTTGAGGGGAATCGTTTGGGTTGTAATGGACAGTAAATAATGTAAATGTAAATAATGTCCTTTGTACAACAGTGTGTAGTTGAGTGTAATTAAGCAACCAAGAGCTCTGGAGGAGTTCTCCCCGTGCCTCGGGGGTTTCCTCCGGGTACTCCGGTTTCCTCCCCCGGTCCAAAGACATGCATGGTAGGTTGATTGGCATCTCTGGAAAAATTGTCCGTAGTGTGTGATTGCGTGAGTGAATGTGTGTGTGTGTGCCCTGCGATGGGTTGGCACTCCGTCCAGGGTGTATCCTGCCTTGATGCCCGATGACGCCTGAGATAGGCACAGGCTCCCCGTGACCCGAGGTAGTTCGGATAAGCGGTAGAAGATGAATGAATGAATGAATGAATGAGCTCTGGAGGAACTAACAGGTCAGTGCAATTTTCAAGTTCACCACAGACTTAACACTAATTCCTTCCTGCTGAAATCTACAAATGTTCACTGACGAAGACCCAACCACAAAGCCAACCAACGCAGTAATTTACAAAATGCCATGACAGTCTCCTGGCAGCCCCATCCACATCAATCCCATGAGGCACGGACTGTCCATGCAGATCTATCCTCGAGATTCAACCGAGGGGAAAGTTGTCAGGATTGATGAAGTAGGTCTGGAGGAAGACTATGTTTACCTCAACAGAGTGAGAGTGTGGGAGAGAGAGAGAGAGCGAGAGAGAGAGAGAGAGAAAGAGAGAGAGAGAGAGAGAGAGAGAGAGAGAGAGAGAGAGAGAGAGAGAGAGAGAGAGAGAGAGAGAGAGAAATATTAGGTATTTCTCTCTATTAGGAATAAATAGAGAGAAATATTAGGTATACTTGTAATCATGTGATTGTTAAAGACAATGTATTTTGTAGTCCTGCAGGCAGGGACTCAGGCTAGACTAGCAATGACAGCAGAACTAAAAGGGGAGCCAGAAGGTTACACAGACGTGAAGGCTTCCTGGGACATAAAGCGTCCAAACACTGCACAGTCAGCAAACCTTAGCAACTGGCGAGGGTGCTAAAGCAACAGCATCCAAATAGCTTAGTTCAACAAACACTATGCCCATGAAACCTCCAGATCTGCTCTTTTACCTAAGAAAAGCTATTCATAAAAAGCTAGACTAAACAAATGTGTTTACAGCCTGGACTTAAACAATAAGTCTGTGTCTGAGTCTCAAACACTAATTAGAAGGCTGTTCCATAACTTCAGAGCTCTTTAAGAAAAATATCTGCCCCCTGCTGTAGCCTTTAATACTTGAGGTACTACCTAATAACCTGCACCTTTTGATCAAACTAGGCATGATGGATCATTAAAAGCCAAAAGATTGTACTGTGGCACTCAGGTACTGTGGCACAAGATCATTAAGTGCTTTATAGGTTAGTAATAGTATTTTATAAACAATGCAAAATTTGACTGGGAGCCAATGCAGCATGGATAAGATAGGAGTGATATATTCATATATTCTGGTTCTAGTTAGGACTCTAGCTGCTGCATTCTGGACTAACTGGAGTTTGTTTATTCTGATACTGGAACACCCAGTAAATTATTACAATAATCCAAACTAGATGTAACAAAAGCATGAACTGGTGTTTCCACATCATGTTGTGGCACCCTATTTCTTATCTTAGCAATATTTTTTAGATGAAACATGTACATAGTGAAATGAGACTGAATGTTTCTCCAGGACCAGGGTGCTACATAAAACAAAGACAGAGCTACATAGAACAACACAGCTAAGGATTTTAGTAAGTTAATCCTAGCCACATAAAGTGCATTTGTGCAACTTAGTGCAAATAGTGCAAGACAAAAGACAAGTGATACAAAACACTACAATACAATACACAAAAGTAGTGCCAACCAGAGTAAATATTATATATTCCACAGTACATGTGCAAAAATACAGGAAAGAACACTTAATATAATAGCAGCCATTATATCAGGTATTGCAATGAGTTGTGCAAAACAACTGTGGTTCGATCTGTGAGTTACTGTGTGCTACACAGTTGTGAGTCAGTAGAGTGAACAGCAGTGGACTGAGAACACGGACCTGAGGGGGCCCACTGTTCACTCTACTGGGGCCCAGTGCGCAGTGTTGTGGTGCTGCCTTGCCGCAACGTTGTTCTGCACCTCAAACCAAGCCTAAAATTTGTTCAGTGTGTCTGGTAGGGAGGTGTCACTGACACAGGCAGGTGAAGTTGTCCTGTAGTTCATGATCGCCTGGCTGCCTTGTCCAATATGTCAGGTGTCTCCACTGTCCAGGAAGTGGCTGTGGATTATCTGGTTGTGTGCGTGCTTTGCCTCCCTATGGCTTGGGACAATTTGATCCTTGCTATTCTTAAGGCTGTCTTGTCCCTTGCTTTGAAGGTGGAATCTCTAGACTTCAGCAGCACACGCACCTTTGCAGTCATCCACGGCTTCTAGTTAGAGCGTGTGTTGATGGTCTTGAAGACGGTCACGTCATCAATGCACTTGCCGATGTAGCTGGTCACTAATGCCTAGTACTCCTCCAAGTTGACTGAATCGAAATTGGTTGAAGCCTCCCTGAACATGTACCAGTCAGTGCACTCAAAACAGACTTTAAGAGCAGAAGTGGCTCCTGCTGGCTTTTTTGCCCGCTTCAGACCTTGTGTAGAGTATATGAAGAGTGGCCAGTATGCTGGAATTAGCAAAACAGAAATGTGGTATGAGTAGCTGAGATGGGGGCAGGGCTTTGCAAGGTACGTGTCGAGGATGTTGGTATCCAGCGTATTTTCCTTTCTCATTGCAAAGTCCACAATACTGTTGGAATTTAGGGAGTGCTGATTTGAGATTTGCATGACTGAAATCTCCAACGATAATAAACAGTTCGTCGAGGTGAGAATTCTGCCGATAGCGCCGTAAAGCTCACAAAGTGCCTCCATAGCACTAGCGCCAGGTGGAATGTACACTTCAACAATGAAAACAGTGGTGAATTCCCATGGTAGATAAAATGGCATGCATCTATCAGTCACAAGAAACAATCAGCGAGTTCTTGCACCATTCTATGTTGATGTAACTCCCTTGGATGACCAAGATGGCGGCGCAAGCACATCTCGAGGCTCAGGGTCTCTCCAGAATCTGCAATTTTGCGGTATTTCTGCTGCTTATCTCGGGTCTGTTCGTTCAGAACAGCTGTGCCTATACATCGTACACCCGACATGAGCTTTTGGATATTGGTTTGCGACTTTCCGACAGTTTTATTGACAATCTTCAACTCTGAGTCCTGACACACCTGAAGGACTCTCTGCCATCTACATTGGACTCTCACCAGTTTGCCTATAGGAGCAATAGGAGCACAGAAGATGCAGTTTCCATGGCACTGCACTCTGTGCTCACACACTTCGACAATAAGAATACCTATGCACATATGCTGTTTGTTGACTTCAGCTCAGCATTTAACACCATCATTCCATCCAAGTTAATAGCCAAATTAGTAGATCTGGGCATTAACACCACAACTTGCAACTGGATCATGGACTTCCTGACCAACAGACCCCAGCAGGTTCAATCGGGCTCCATCTGCTCCAACACCATCAGACTCAACACTGGTGTACCACAGGGCTGTGTGCTGAGCCCCTTCCTCTACTCCCTCTTCACCTTCGACTGCAGGCCTGTGAATGGATCTAACGCCATCATCAAGTTTGCAGATGACACCAACAATGATGAGACAGCCTACAGGGAGGAGATCCGGCACCTAGCCACATGGACAATAACTTGCTCCTTGCTCCTTAACACCTCCAAAACAAAGGAGCCCATTGTGGACTTCAGGAAAGAGTCAGGAGGCATGCATGACAACATCCACATCAACAGGATGGCTGTTGAGCGCGTTTCCAGCTTCAAGTTCCTGGGGATCCACATCTCGGCGGACCTGTCCTGGACTACCAACACCTCCAACCTGGTCAAGAAGGTTCACCAGCGCCTATTTTTCCTGAGGACACTAAAAAAAATCAGCTTTCCTCGGATATCCTGGTGAACTTCTACTGCTGTGCAATAGAAAGCATCCTAACCAGATGTGTCACAGTCATTGCACAGGGCGCAGGGCATTGCAGCGGGTGGTGAAAACCGCAAAGCGCATCACAGGGACTCCACTTTCTGCCATGGAGGACATCCACAAGAAACGCTGTCTGCGTCGAGCTCGCAGCATTCTTAAGGACTCCTCTCATCCCGCCCATAGACTGTTTTCACTTCTGCCCTCCGGCAGGCGTTTCAGGTGCCTCCAGACCAGGGCCAGCTGACTAAAAAAAAATGCTTTTTCCTAGAGCTGTCTCTTTACTGAACTCTGCCACTCAATGATCCTACTGTCCTTCATGTCCAACACACACACACCTCACACTACGCTATTGCGCTAATGGACTTTCTAAACTAAAACCTCTGATCACTTGTACATTTGCTAAATCACACCCCACAAATTCTTTATTGCACTAACGGACTATTACATAAAATTATGCTCATTTGCACACGCTCTCCTTTTTTGCATTGCTGCTCACCATTGCCTTACCATTGTATATACCCACCTAATTTCTGTTCATAATAACAGCAATATATTACATTATGATCATAGTACGTATCCTCCTGTATATTTCGGTTTATCGTAATAACAATATATTTTGTTTATAGCACATACCCTCTGTAAATTTAGTTTATAGTAATAGACATCTGTATATTATGTTCATAGCACATATACAGTATATTCATCTGTATATTATATTCATAGAATATATGTATATATATTCATCTGTATATTATGTTCATAGCACATATACAATATATTCATTTGTATTATATTCATAGAACATACATATCTGTAAATTACTGTTTATAGTAATAACCATATATTTTGTTACAGCATAAATCCTTCTGTAAATCTGTATATTTGTTCATAGTATGCACACAACAGTAAATCACTCCATATTACCACTTACTTAACTTAATTAAATCTTGTACAAACTGTATATCCTGCATTTGCTAATATTGCACTCTGGTTAGACCTAAACTGCATTTCGTTGCCTTGTACTTGTACATGTGTACATGACAATAAAGTTGGTGTAAACACATGCTCCCTACCTCCAGCAATGTCGAGATCTTCTATCCACACCAGCCTTACATTTTGATTTAAAACAATAAATAGTTAAGTCTCTGTTTACTTGAAACTTTTTCGGTGCTGCGAAAAAAATAGCTTTTGCCTGCCCTGCTTAACCCTTCCTTCTTGTGTGCCAGATAACATACTGTTCATTACTCTGTGTTTTGGCCTGGCCTACATTGATCTGCCTGCCTGTGTTAGGATTACTGTGCTGCTCCTGTCTCGATTTTCTGTCTGTCAATCTGCCCAGTTCATTAAAGACTTTTATTGTTACATTGGCATCCTACATTTGAGTCCTCCTTCCAGCCTAGCCATGACCGGCTTATAATCTTAACCAGAAAATGGGTTAGTTCTTGTAATAATGGTCAAATTTGAACATACAGTATTTACACTGGTCAGTGCTGCTTTTGTGTATTGTCATTTGTGAAATGTCTTGTATTTTTTGTTTGCACCAGGTTACACAGTTGTACTTTATGTGGTTAGGACTAACTTAAGTCCTTAGCTCTGTCTTTGTTCCATGTACTATCTTCCTGTAGATATGTTGTCTCATTTCACTATGTACTGCAACAGCTATATATGGTTGAAATGACAAAGCTTCTTGACTCTTGAAAATTCCTGCCTGCATCACCTCATACTTTATTCCAGTAAGTTCCATTACATTCTCAGTTTTGTAGGCCATTAATAAAGAAGTACATGACTAGCTCATCGTCAGAAACTTCTAACTTTATTTTTAATCATTTACACATTTGGTGGGCCAGAATAGAACCTTTATCGGGGGGGCTGCATGGTGCAGTTTGAACTTGCATGGCCATTCACTCAACTCCATAGGACCTGAGACCCCTCTTGGCCTCTGTGAAGAATTTTGGTCCACTCATCTTTGCAGAATTGTAGTAATTCAGCCACATTGAACGGGTTTCAAGCATGATCCACCTTTTTAAGGTCATGCCACGGTTCGATGACCCACCAGGGATTCCGCCCCTTTCTCGGGGGGGTTCCCTGTCTTGTGGGCTCCCTCCCCTGAACGCTCTCCCTCTGCCCAGGGACGGTGCACCAAGGCCGGGCAGAGCTCCATGGCTAGCGCCGCGGTGTGGATGAATGGAAAAAAAATAAATAAATAATTTTTTCCTCCACTGAAGCCCGCGAGAGCTCTCCCTCTGCCCAGGGACGGTGCACACATGCCGGGCAGAGCTCCATGAGTGTGGAAGTGGGAAAATGGCAAAGTCCATCTCAATAGGATTCAGGTCAGGACTTTGACTAGGCCACTCCAAAAATCTTCATTTTGTTTTTCTTCAGGCATTCAGAGGTGGACTTGCTGGTGTGTTTTTGGATCATTGTACTGCTGCAGAACGTCCTTCAGGATTCTTTGGTAGACAGCAGAATTCATGGTTTCATTTATCACAGCAAGTCTTCCAGGTTTTTCAAAAATGTATGCTAAATCCATATTTTGTTGATTATTTTCTCACATTTAATGTTCAAAATATCAGCAGCTCAGCTGACACACATGCGTGACTTGGGCTTTAGCAGGATGGTCATATCTTGAATGCTGTCTGTGAACATTCAAACACATTACAACCACAGGACACAACTGGGTTTAGTGGACTATGGGAGTTTCAGCAACATTTCAAACACAGATCTTGATTTTCTTAATTCTGAGGCTCTAGGGCAAACCCCTGGGTCAGTAGAGACCTATATCTCTGGTAGCTTGAGAGGAAGAGCAAACAGAGTTCAAGGGTGGTGGGTTCGAGAGCATTTAAGAATAATAGATCCATTGGGAAAAGTATTAAGAGGCCAAAGGGCAATTCAGCAGCGGATCTATGAGGTCTCTGCTCCTAACCAGGTCTGGTAAATACTGTAAATTAACATTACATTTTTACATTTGATTTAACACAAAAACAAACAAACACACAAACAAGCAAAATAAATACCCCTTGCTTTCACCTAAAAAAGCAAACTCCATTTGCCCATCTGTTCTGTTTGTTTGGGTTAAAAGAAAAAAAATGTATTGTAAAAAAATGTAAAAAATGTAAAAGTGTGCATTAAAATGACCAGGTAATGTGAATTAAATATACATTGTCCAGCCAAAAAAGTCATATACTTTAATGTTTCATTTGACCACCTTTTTTTTTTGATTATGTCATGCAATCGCAATGGCATAATTTTGATAAGCTTATGCAACATCACAACTTTTATTACTATCCAGAGGCACATTAATTTTTCCCCAAGATCACGTATTGATGGAGAAAAAAGTCATAAATAATCTCAAAAGGGTTAAGGTTTGGACTTTGTCCTGGCCAATTCATGTCTGTCAATGATGTCTTGTGCTCCCTGAACCATAATTTTACAATTTGAGCCTGGTGAATCCTGGAATCATCATTTTGGAATATGCCTGTGCCATCAGGGGAAAAAAGTCCCTTGTTTTAAAACCCTGGTAATTCATTATATTCAGGTAATCAGCTGACCTTATTTTTGTCCACATAAGGTTGCTGAACTTAGACCTGACTAACTGAAGCACAGATCATAACACAGTCCCCACAGGCTTACAAAGTAAGTGTTAGGCATAACGAATCTGCCTCTTTTTTAGCCTGATGCACCAATTGCTCGGTAACAGGGTAAATCTGGGCTCATCAGACCACATGACCTTTTTCACTTCTCTACAGTCTATCCTTAATGCTCCCCAGCAAATTGAGGCCTTTTCCTCAATTAATCTCACTGATAATTGGTTTTCCTAATGTCCTAATGTTACACAGAGTCCAAATCCCTTGAGATCTCTTATTCTGTGGTTGGAAATGCTCTTACTTTCACTATTAAACATAGCCATGAGTTCTACCATTTTTTGTTTTTTTTGTAAACAATTTGATTTCAGGGGGGCACGGTGGCTTAGTGGTTAGCACGTTTGCCTCACACCTCCAGGTTTGGTGGTTTGATTCCCGCCTCCGCCTTGTGGCTCCGCCTCACAGGCTTCCCGTGACCCAAGGTAGTTCGGATAAGCGGTAGAAGATGAATGAATGAATTTGATTTCACTAAGTGTTTAGGATTTAGGATGTTTTTCTGACAACAATAATTACTTCAAGATGATGGTTCAGGTTTTAATAATGCATTTTACATCTTAACCCAATTATAGTAGTTTCAGCAATCTCCTTAGTCAGAGCCGATCAAAGCAAAATTCTGCTAAGGGGCCATCCTACCTGACCCGTGAGCCATGTAAACCATTTGCCACACATTCACACTCGACGCCACACTGCTCCCACTACAAACCTCCCTCTCACTCTCTCACTCATTTTCTACCGCTTATCCGAACTACCTCGGGTCACGGGGAGCCTGTGCCTATCTCAGGTGTCATCGGGCATCAAGGCAGGATACACCCTGGACGGAGTGCCAACCCATCACAGGGCACACACTCTCATTCATTCACACAATCACACACTATGGACAATTTCCCAGAGATGCCAATCAACCTACCATGCATGTCTTTGGACCGTGGGAGGAAACCGGAGTACCCAGAGGAAACCCCCGAGGCAAGGGGAGAACATGCAAACTCCACACACAAGGCGGAGGCGGGAATCGAACCCCCAACCCTGGAGGTGTGAGGCGAACGTGCTAACCACTAAGCCACCGTGCCCCCCCTACAAACCCCCCTCCTTTTAAAAAAAGTTTACTCCATCTCTCGGTCAAAGAGTAAAACAATACAGAATTAAATGACTTATAAACAAATCTTTATTGAATGGAATATTTTAAATAAAATTTTGAGTTGAATATTAGCAATTGAATTTAAATGTAATTCCTGATATCAAAAATATGGTTACTACTAGAACTCACACTCTTAATATTTACATTTTAAGTATTGAAAACTGAATTCTTGATATCAAAAATCCATATCATGTGCATATGCATGAGAGCAATGCTTGATCCCTGATGGTTATTATTTACTGAGGGATGTGCATTCATATTGACCTGGCATTATGCCCATTGGGCGTTTATTCACGCGAATGTTCATGCAATAAATTGTTGTGTGACAGACAGGCCAAGAGATGCACTGTCAGCACTGCACAGCTAATTTAGCTAGTCAGATAGAGACTAGAGACAGAATCACATCAACTTAACTTTACTGTTATTTGCTCTTGCTGACATCAAACTTGAAGAGAACACTGTACATCACCCTTTAAACAAATATTATATTTTTGTAAAGCAATCTAAGAAGAATTTCTCATTCAATCATCTTAAAAAATTAAATGTCTACTATAAAGTCAAAATTCTATATAGTTTCTGCCATGGCTATTTGATCAAATTCAATTTCTGTGTGCATACAAAATATTTAGCTTTTTTCTTTGTTATTGAACAGGACCGCATACTTGAATTCTTAAGCATCATATTTTTTTAACATTTATAATATCATAAAAAGATTAAATCATTCTTATGTAGTAAATTAACACTGAGTATCAGCATATGATATAGACAGTCTGTGCATCCTACAGATTATTGTATAATAGTAAAGTAGGTAAATAATTTATAACACAGCCACAACATTAGCAACAGTTAAGAACCACAGAACTAGATGTCTTTATGTTTCTGATTGGAAACTGTAGAATGTGCCAAGAAATAAGAATACCTTTCTTTGGTTTTCAGAAGAATACCTTTCTTTGGTTTTCAGTGTTACAAGCACTTTATGACCAGCAAGACTAATAAAGCTGGCTGCCCTAGCAACTGCATCTTCCAGCTGTGATTCTGTCTCAGCTTCTAAAATCTAAAATATTACATTAACATAACCATAAGTACAGTGCATAGCAATTACTGAGAGACTCAGTATTAAAAATGAAGGTGTATGGTTATTAGTACACTAGTAATTAAATAAAATCATACAGGAAAAAAACTCACCGACTGCACCTGTGACCTTGTTTCATCATCATTAATATGTTCGATTCTGGCCATTACATTGTCTGGATCCTTTAGAAGACATTCATACCAGACATCAGATAAGAAGCATGGACTCTGTCCCCCATAGCCAAGTGACATAGCCATGATCTGACCAGCACAGAAGTATCCATTGTCTTTCATTGCTGTTGATAGCAAATAAACTTGAACCTTATGACCAACTGTCCAAGTGAGACTAATGATAGTACAGCTGGCTTTCATGTTAACATAGGAAACCCAATTTAAAAGAGAAAAATCTTTAGACTTTAATGACATAAACTGCTTTTTAATAAAACAAGATTAAAAAGTATTTCATATAAAATACTTAAAGTGCTTACATTTTCCCAAGGTTAAAAGATCACTTATTTTGCCAAATCTCAGGACTAAAAATATTACACAAAAATATGATTTAGAAAATTAAGCATAATACAAAAAGAGCACTATTGTCCTTAATTATTACAAATGTAAATACAAATCTATCAGTGGTCTATAGTCAATTTCAGAACAATACATAAAAAACAAAACAAAAAAATATATTATAAAAAAATACATAGTTGTACCTCTGGAATTGCATGTTAGGATTTAGCATTAGGTGGACCCTCAAAGATTCCAATATTGTCCTTGAAAGACATAACCAGAAGAACTCCCGGGTAGGCCCTCCATTGTCAATGGCACCCTCAGATATTCCGTAATCTTTTTGAACTTTATATCCATCTTCTTTTCTGGTGAAAATTTGAACAGCCTATGGCTCTGGCAGCTATATCCCACACATTCCTTCATGTTAAACATGTTAAAGTGCACAGCGTCATCATTAATATTCGCAGTATTGTTAATAAAACAGAGCAAATGGAACATTTATTAAGTGAATCTAATATTGATATACAGTACTAGGAATATCTGAAAGTTGGTTAACTCATTCATCGCCTTCATCAGCCGTCAACATTCCAGGATATAATATATTCAGAAGAGACAGAGAAACAGGGCGAGGCGGGGGAGTATTGGTTTATGTTAGGGACAATTTTAAATGTGAATTAATTAAGTGGCCAGTAGAAGTTAATGTTGAATATATTGGTCTGAATATAACACTGTCCACAGCAATGTCTTTCATAGTGATTTGTATGTATGTATGACAATAAATCAGACAGAAAGAAACTGAAACAACTTGCAGACAAGTATTGCAAGTATTTAACACAGACTATAAAAGGACCAACAAGAATAACAAATATGTCAAAAACAACAATTGATTTAATATTTACTAATAAGCCTGATAGAATTTCTAAGACTTTTAATTTTCTACCTGGACTCTCCGACCATAATTTTATTTTGTGCTCAAGAAACATTAAGAGACAGCACTAAATGACACCTACTAGAGTTAATCATTATCCCTTTATACCCAAAGGTGATCAACAAAATCTGAAAAATTAACTGCAACAACTAGATTGGGCTAACGTATTGAACAACAATGATATTGATGCTAGTTCTGACATCTTAATTAAAAGCGTCAAAGACATTTTAGCCCATTTTACAAAAAAGGGGAACACAAACAACGAAGAAAAACCTTCCCTGGCTAAATGATGACATTAGGAAATTAATGAAAGAGCGAGATTGTGCACTTAAGATTGTGCACCCTCAACATGGAAGACTGCTAGGGTTATCCCAATGTTTAAGGCTGGTGATAAGACAAAACCAGAGAATTTTCACCCAATAAGCATTCTACCAATAATTTCAAAAATAGATGAAAAATGGGTTGCCTCACAGTTAATTGAACACTTAAGCAGTGATGATACCCCTCTCCATCCAATGCAGTTTGGATTTTGCAAACATCGCTCTACAGAAACAGCCACTTGTTATTTTCTTGAGAATTTAAAAAGCCTGTTAGACCAGGGCGGCTTTGTAGGGGCTGTTTTTCTGGAATTGAAACGAGCCTTTGATACCATTAATCATAATGAGCTTCGTGCTAAATTGACTTATTTTAATTTCTCTGAAAGAGAAATGGGGCCATGGTACCAGTGTCCCATTGGCTCCAAAACTCATGTTTACATCTGAATACTACAAAAACTGTCTGCATGTTCTTCTAATAGCAGCCAGCAGAGGGGCCAGAGCCATCTGTCTTAGTCAGTGGAGAGAGACTAGATGTGGTAGAACAATTTAAGTATCTTGGTGTGGTCTTTGTTTCACATCTGACATTTAAGCAACATGTAAAAAAAAATCTCAAATATTATAAAATTTAACTTGTCAAATTTCCAACATATAAGGCCTTTTCTTACTGTTAAGTCAGCAAAGGCTTATATGCATGCATTGATATTTACTCACATAACTTACTGTTATACAACTTGGTCTCATACAACCGAGAGCATCATAAAACCCCTCAAGTCTCTCTTCAAGAAAACATTGAAAATTGTAGACAGGAAGCCTATACATTTTCATCACAGTAATATTCTAAGTAAATATAATATTTTAGATCTTGACAGTTATCAGACATTTTTAAATGTCTGTCTCATTTTTAAAGTTTTGAATGGGCTTGCCCCGTCACCATTAAGAGACTTTATACAAAAAAAATAACATTAAAGTAAACACTAGAGCATTAACCAGAGAAGACTGTAATGTACAATGGCGCAGAACTAAATTTAGCCAAATGGTGGTGTCTATCAGAGGCACACAGTCATGGAATACATTGCCAGCTCAAGTTACTGTAGGAATTGGGACAATTACTTAACCTTTAAAAAAACCTTAAACAATGGCTGAAATCAAACCAGCGATGTAAATCATTTTCTCATTTGATGTTTGTTCATAGTGGCCTTTTAACTTTTATGTGACTGCTGTTTACTGTACTTAGTCTTTGTTGTTCTGTGTAATATGTCTGTATGCATGTTGTTTGGTTTGTAAGCAATTTGTATTTTGTGTTTTATGATACCTGCCTTAGGACAACGGATGAAATGTAGCTATTGTGCTAATTCCGGCATATTTACACTGATGCTCATTGCTGATTTGTTGATCAATGTGCACTGTCCTAATTCAAAAAAATTCTCGAAGCAATCTGCTCCATTATTACCTTCAAACCTTTCTTAAATCACTAAAATAATACAAATAATATGTATTTAGTGTCAAGGTAATATATAACTTTAATATGAAACAAAAAAAACTATGGGAAAACCCTGATATTATGCATTTAATAATATTTAGGCTATTTTATTTTGCAAATTTCTTTTAATTTCAAATCTACCTTTCTAACTTTCACTGCAGTCAATTGCCGCAGTTGAGGTAACAGAAATGTGCAGCTTCTTGCTCAATCAACATATCATCCTCATGTCAGTAAAAGACTTCTATTAAAAGTGAAGAATTGTATTTTAGTCAAAAACTATTTCTGACCTCACATTGGATCTAGCAGTCAAAGATCTTGAAATGGCTTCCTGGAGATCAGGATAATCAGAAAAATATAAAACCCTATTTATACCATTTTATTAGTATGATCTCATAACGGTCATTCTGCTTCTGTCAGCATCCTGTCAGGTCTCTCATGATCTCATACTTTTGCAAAACATCCTGAGAAGTCTTCTAAGCTGCACGTCAGACTGTGTGTTGTTATTCTGTTGATACAATGCTGCTGACACAAAAACTTGTGATTTCCTTTTAAGCTTTCACTGTTACCCTCTGTCTTAATATCTAAGCATGCTAATGAAAATTATATCATTTCTTAATCACACAATGGTTACATAAATTCATATAAAGGTAAATGATACTTGTCATTCTATAAAATGAAAAAGAAAATTCATATAAAGGTAAAGGAAACTTATCATTCTATAAAATGGAAAAGAAAACTTATAACAATTCAATGATCTTCTTTCAGCAAGGTGATGGGTCTTGATCCAACTGTCTAGGTACAGTGTCTGTTACTCTTTGGGTTGAATCAGGTTCCTTCTAGATCTTTTCCTTTACATTTTTAATCAGATATATTCAATTTCTTTATTTCAAATAACAATTTCCCTATTTCTTTTAGTTTATTTTCCACAGCTTCCTTTTTCTTTCATCTCTGTCTTTGTTGTCTTTTATTTCGTTTTTCTCTTTTTGCTGCATTAATTTCACTTTGTTTCTTTATAGTATTGGATGAGATTGTCACATAAGGATAACCATATGCACGTTGTATGGCAGTTACATGTGAAATGGCAGTTACTCCATTTCTATTCACACCCCCTCTTGGAGTCACTGGCATAGCACGAAGAAACTCCATACCTCATTAATGCTGCTTCCTTAGATTGACTGCCTCAGCTTCATATTTAGTAGGTACGATCTTAACTGTCTGTCCTAAATCAACTGACCTTTGTGATGCAAGCATGTAGACTTTATAAACCCAGCAAAGAATTGTTCTACCATGTACTAACAAAAGCGCTATCTCATCTAGTGATGGGTCCAAATCTTTATGTATCCGTGCTTTCCGATTATCAAAAGAAATTTGAGCATGATAAATTGGATCTCGGGAATTATATCTCCATTCTGGTGTTTCAGTTACCCACATCCTGGTGACCAGCTTTCCTCCTAAACGCCCGTTCCCCTCCACAATATATGTATAGCCAAATGCCATTAACGTTAACAAGATCCTTCCCTGTTTTCTCCATATCTGATTGAATCCACTACTATGAATTAACCATATGATTAAAGTTAACGTTATCGAAATACTTCCAATTTGTTGACAATATATTATTCCAAGGAAACCTATAATAACTTTGAAACCAGGATATCGATCAAATATTAAATAAGTACAAGCCATAGACCAAAGACCGAGATTTATGCTCACCGTTGTCCATGGTTTAGGGCCCTCTCCTGGATTAGTGCCATTACTGCCGGAAGCAGTAGCATTGTCGCTAAAATTTGATGCCACTATTTTAAATCAGTCGGTTTTCAAGATCAGAAATTTAGATCCTGGCTTCACAGAAATCTGCTCTTAAATCTTCGTTAGATTTAGTCCCGCACGAGTGGTTCTTCTTGTGAAGAGCGTTTGAGTGTGTGTCAGTGTGGGTTTTTTATACCCCCGATGTCAGTAGACTACTTCATTCTTCTGCTCCGCTCCGATGTCTTCGTGATTTCCGTGAGCTGAAAATTCGCAGACACCTTGCACATTGTATCCAACATTGCATACATTTCACTGCTATTATTAAGATTATTATAGTTCCTACAATTGCAACGATTATCCACCACCACTTCATGATTATTCCCCAAATTGTCTCTATTAAGTCCCAAAGTTTTTCTCCCCAGCCATATAAAATTTTTGCTCTCCATCCTCTGGTAGGCGTCCTTATAAAGACGAGCAGATCCATATCAGATGTCCAAACATGTTCCCTTTTCGTTTGATACACTTGTTTATGCATTATAGCAACCCAAGCCCAATTCGGGCCTGCCGTGACAGGTTCCATATAAGTAGTGTAAAAATTGTATAAGTTTCTGCTAGTGCAGACAAAGACAGTCTTATCAACCAAACCACTAGCACAATATATTAGCATTTGATTCATGAGCATCATAATTAGTACCCCTGAGGTGCGATTATACCCATATCCAGAGCAGCTTACTCCTTCTTTATTAAAAAGAGATTCTCTATATGGCTGCCAGGCCCATTCAGTAAACAGCTTTGGTGGACAACCCTGTAAACTCTGACCCATGTTATGGGTCTTTTGGGACTCCTTTGTTTGTTATATTCTTAACCGTTAGAACATCTATAAGATTTTCATATTCTACTGCATTTTGCTCTGTATGATTTAGGCACTGGGTTCTTACTCGAATTTGCCCATCATCCTTTTTAATCCACAGCGATATTCTGTTCTTTCCTATTAACCCAGGACATGTTCCATTCTTTGTCCTGTTTAAAGGAATTCCATTCCATTTTAATTTGACTTTTTCTATTTCAGAATCATCTATTTTGAATGACATATAACTAGTCCAGTTGGTCCCTGTAAAATAAGCACCAATTGGATGGACAATGTTTCTATCTTTAATTCTCCGCTGTTTAGTTTTTTCTGTTGTTCCCAAGGTGGTAGTATTGAGCCTTAGCCAAACGAAGATGTATAAAGACAGATACATTCTCATGCCCTGGTCTGTTACATTGTTTGTAAGGTAATCAAAATTCTAAACTCTTTTGCTATCTCCATAGGCAGTCCATGTTCAGTTGGACATACAACATTCTGGGTGAGCCAGTGAGGTCCGGTCAGAGGGGTTTTCTTCCATTGATTCTGATAAAATCCTGTAGCATTTGGACCTAAACAGTTATGTTTCTCCCTCCATATGTTCATTATATTAAGAGAATGATTTGTTAGTTTCTCTTTAAAGAGGGTTAGATCATGAAATTTTGTTGCATTAACATAACAACCAAACATTGTGTTATTTTTATTGTTTTTACAGTGGTCTTTCCTTGGTCACCTTTGCTTCTCTTTATCTAATTGCCAATATTTCTGACTGCAGTTTCCAAGTCTATCACACACTGGAACTTGTATTGTGATATTGGAACACGTTGCCCACATTACCTCTTCATTCGGAATTCTAACACTGGATTGATTAGGATGTAAAGTCAATATTAAAAATTTTGCACCTTCCATCCCCACTGGGTTGGTATGATTAAGGTTTCCCTCTTTATTGTTGGACTTTTCATGCTTTAGGGTATTTTTCCCTACCTAACTTGACCTGGAGGTCAGTTGGGCCTCTCAGTAGTGTTATAATTCTTTCTGTGGTCGTCAGCGACCAACTACACTGATTTTTTACTCTATGGGAAATCGTTCCTATAGTTGCTCCATACATTTTTATAACAGTTAAGCTGTTAGTTACATTTATTAATTTTCTTGCATATATATTCCAATGCAGTTTCCATTTCGTTACATTGTCTTTTTTCACTACTTGTATTTCCTGTAGCTGTTTTATTGTCCAATTTCTGGATTCATCCATTGTCCTAAACAGGTTAACTATAACATATGTACTATCATGAATATTTTTATTACTGCAATTCATTATTACTTCTGGCAAAGAATATATGACATGTGCTGCTAGGGCTTTCATTATTTATGAATAGCTGAAGAGTCTCAGTTACTTCTTCCTTTATTCCTATAATTAATATGGTTATTGATAATAAAAAAACAGGGTTATACAGGATATCAGTCCTATGCTAGATGCACAGCACCTGTGTTCCCTTCTTTTCTTCAGTCTATAACACAGATTAAGAATTTTTCTTATCCTTCTGTTTTCCTATTTTACTTAACCACCCTTTTACTTTTCTCACTCTCTTTAGAGTCTCTGTCAACCCATTTTATTTTACTGCTCCGTTTTAAAAACACTCTTTCTTCCTTTCTTGCTATTTCAGCACTTACTCCTTCTAAGGTTCTATATAATCCCAAGACTGTTGGGCCTATTGACCTTTTTACCATTATCAGAACTCTTCCTGAGCTCTCCTTCTCCTCCTGAGAAGGTAGTTGTCTAATATCTCTTCGGCCGCTGGGAATAATGTTAAAACAAATACTTTTCAGCAGTATCACTGTTTCAATTCCCATTGAATTGAGCCTAGTTTTTACCGGTTTTACACAGAGTTTAGGACCAAAATTAATAGTCTCTAGTTGTCTCCAAGGGATTTTTTTCTCCCATGCTATCTTGGGATTCTCCTTCTCTTATCAGCTGACCTATCAGGTCAGTTAATAGGAGTTTTTCCCATTTTCCAGGCCCAGTTGCACACTAGACTATTCCAGTCATTTCTCCTTTCTCCCTTCGACTCTTACAGCCCTCTGGTAGGATTGTGGTGCCAACTGCCTGTCTCATCCAATGACTGTAGTTTATCATTGACGTTAACATATCTATCTTATTGTCCTTCTTTCAGACTGTCCTGTTGCCAGTAATTAAAGTTTGTGGAGCCTCTGCTCCATTCTTTCCTGGTCTTTATATGGAATGAGGGGATTATAACCCTTAAGGTTTTTCCCTTCCATTTCTTGCCACTCTCGGCTTAATAACTCATCGGCTGTCATAGCCAGGGATCCTTTGATGTCTGTTTGGGTGATCAGCCCTAGACATCCTTCAGTCTTTCTGACTGTAAACATTGGCCTAAAGCTTCTCTGTTTTAGCCATCCATTATCATTTAACTTCACACAAGTTTCACATGTTTCTATTCTCCTTCCATCCCCATGAGCATCACATTCTTGGCTCTTCAAGCCATAATAAACTTTACATTTATTACACTTCAAACACATGGAATAACTTCTTCCATCTGTATCAGTATCACTTTAGCACATTTGATCCTACATGTTCCACAACAGGTTACGGCACAGCTTCCTTTGTCTTTATCATCATCCTCCCAGTGAGCCTGATATCTCACTGCCTTCTCATTTCTCCCACTCACCTTAGTTTTTTGACTTTTGCAGAACACACAATTCTCTATGAGATATGGGCTTTTATTTTCATTGATCCTTTCAGGTGTCTCCATCCTACTCCCCCTCTTTCTACACACTTCTGCCTTCATCAAGACTGATACTTCCGAGTTATGCGGTTTAATTAGTAAATATACTAATCCTGCCTGAGAATGGATATGCTCTAGGGCTGTGATAAAAGTTACAGTTTCTGAGCTTGATCCTTGGTCCATATTAAATCAAAGAGTTTATCTCGTTATTTTCTAGCAAAACTGTTTGTTTATCTAGTATTTCTTTTACTGTATCGACGGTCCCTACCTTTTCTTTAAATCTGTCATTTTTAATTGTTCTTTGTATGTAGACCGTGTCTCCGGGTTTCAAGTTATTTGAAATATATTCTTGAAATAGAGTCTCAGGCCATCTGTAATAAAGTCTCCTTTAGTCTCTCGTCCTTCTCTTCCCATCTTAATGACTTTGAAGACGTCTTTTTATACAAGGATTATAGTAAATCCTAAGAATTCAACTTTTTCCGATTTCTATCTTCTTTAGAGAGGGCTTTAGACCCCCTCTTGCTAGCCTTTCCAATACTTCTCCAAGTATTTGGAAATGCTCATCCTCTGTCTCTGTCATGATTAGAATGTCATCAATATACACCACAGTTATAGGCACATCTTTTAAGATTTCTATCATTGCTGCCTGAAACAGATTTGGGCTGTTGATGAATCCCTGTGGGGGTCTGGTATATACATAGTTTTTTCTGTTCCCATGTGAATGCGGTTTTATCCTGAGATTCTTTATCAATGGGACATGACCAAAATCCATTAGCTAAGTCTATTTTTGATAAGAACTTCCCCGTTCCTAATCCATTTGTGGTGTCATGTGCATTTATTAAATATCTAATTTCAGGAACTGTCACTTTGTTTAAAGCTTTGAAGTTAGTCACTAATCTCCAGCCTCCATCTGGTTTTGCTACTGCTTGTATAGGTGCATTAGTGGGTGCACCTTTGACCTTTTTTATTACTCCTTGTTTTTCTAAGTTTCTGATGGTTTGTCTTATGGACACCATTGCTTCTTTTTTAATAGGATACTGCCTTTGGGGACTATGATTTGTGTGTGGTATGATCATTTTCATGCAATCTTAGGTATCAGCATGTGTTTTGAGTGAATCCCTGCATGCATGTACAAAGGGCTGTTTCACCTTGTTCACACCTTGTCACCTTGTTTCCAATATGTTGATAAAAATATGATTTAAACTCGAAAAGCTGATGATTTGTGTGTGTTATGATCATTTTCATGCAATCTTAGGTATCAGCATGTGTTTTGAGTGAATCCCTTCATGCATGTACAAAACTGCTTCTCAGAAGCTGAAAACGAGTTTGCCGCAGACTCAGAGCTCTAGCGCCTTCCTTTCGTGGTTTTTCGTGCATCCTTATATAAGCACACATCTGACAAGCTTGAAAAGGGCTGTTTCACCTTGTTTCCATGAAACATGATAAGACACAGTGTGTTTATGTCAGGAATCTCGGAAAAAAAGCTTTTTTACATTATTTTATGCTAAATAATATAAAATTTAACAGTTCATATTAAAGGCCAATATGTTGATAAAAATATGATTTAAACTCGAAAATCTGATGATTTGTGTGTGTTATGATCATTTTCATGCAATCTTAGATATCAGCATGTGTTTTGAGTGAATCCCTTCATGCATGTACAAAAGTGCTTCTCAGGAGCTGAAAACGCGTTTCCCGCAGTCTCAGAGCTCTAGCGCCTTCCTTTCGTGGTTTTTCGTGCAACCTTATATAAGCAAACATCTGACAAGCTTGAAAAGGGCTGTTTCACCTTGTTTCCATGAAACATGATAAGACACAGTGTGTTTATGTCAGGAATCTCGGAAAAAAAGCTTTTTTACATTATTTTATGCTAAATAATATAAAATTTAACAGTTCATATTAAAGGCCAATATGTTGATAAAAATATGATTTAAACTCGAAAATCTGATGATTTGTGTGTGTTATGATCATTTTCATGCAATCTTAGATATCAGCATGTGTTTTGAGTGAATCCCTTCATGCATGTACAAAAGTGCTTCTCAGGAGCTGAAAACGCGTTTCCCGCAGTCTCAGAGCTCTAGCGCCTTCCTTTCGTGGTTTTTCGTGCAACCTTATATAAGCAAACATCTGACAAGCTTGAAAAGGGCTGTTTCACCTTGTTTCCATGAAACATGATAAGACACAGTGTGTTTATGTCAGGAATCTCGGAAAAAAAGCTTTTTTACATTATTTTATGCTAAATAATATAAAATTTAACAGTTCATATTAAAGGCCAATATGTTGATAAAAATATGATTTAAACTCGAAAATCTGATGATTTGTGTGTGTTATGATCATTTTCATGCAATCTTAGATATCAGCATGTGTTTTGAGTGAATCCCTTCATGCATGTACAAAAGTGCTTCTCAGGAGCTGAAAACGCGTTTCCCGCAGTCTCAGAGCTCTAGCGCCTTCCTTTCGTGGTTTTTCGTGCAACCTTATATAAGCAAACATCTGACAAGCTTGAAAAGGGCTGTTTCACCTTGTTTCCATGAAACATGATAAGACACAGTGTGTTTATGTCAGGAATCTCGGAAAAAAAGCTTTTTTACATTATTTTATGCTAAATAATATAAAATTTAACAGTTCATATTAAAGGCCAATATGTTGATAAAAATATGATTTAAACTCGAAAATCTGATGATTTGTGTGTGTTATGATCATTTTCATGCAATCTTAGATATCAGCATGTGTTTTGAGTGAATCCCTTCATGCATGTACAAAAGTGCTTCTCAGGAGCTGAAAACGCGTTTCCCGCAGTCTCAGAGCTCTAGCGCCTTCCTTTCGTGGTTTTTCGTGCAACCTTATATAAGCAAACATCTGACAAGCTTGAAAAGGGCTGTTTCACCTTGTTTCCATGAAACATGATAAGACACAGTGTGTTTATGTCAGGAATCTCGGAAAAAAAGCTTTTTTACATTATTTTATGCTAAATAATATAAAATTTAACAGTTCATATTAAAGGCCAATATGTTGATAAAAATATGATTTAAACTCGAAAATCTGATGATTTGTGTGTGTTATGATCATTTTCATGCAATCTTAGATATCAGCATGTGTTTTGAGTGAATCCCTTCATGCATGTACAAAAGTGCTTCTCAGGAGCTGAAAACGCGTTTCCCGCAGTCTCAGAGCTCTAGCGCCTTCCTTTCGTGGTTTTTCGTGCAACCTTATATAAGCAAACATCTGACAAGCTTGAAAAGGGCTGTTTCACCTTGTTTCCATGAAACATGATAAGACACAGTGTGTTTATGTCAGGAATCTCGGAAAAAAAGCTTTTTTACATTATTTTATGCTAAATAATATAAAATTTAACAGTTCATATTAAAGGCCAATATGTTGATAAAAATATGATTTAAACTCGAAAATCTGATGATTTGTGTGTGTTATGATCATTTTCATGCAATCTTAGATATCAGCATGTGTTTTGAGTGAATCCCTTCATGCATGTACAAAAGTGCTTCTCAGGAGCTGAAAACGCGTTTCCCGCAGTCTCAGAGCTCTAGCGCCTTCCTTTCGTGGTTTTTCGTGCAACCTTATATAAGCAAACATCTGACAAGCTTGAAAAGGGCTGTTTCACCTTGTTTCCATGAAACATGATAAGACACAGTGTGTTTATGTCAGGAATCTCGGAAAAAAAGCTTTTTTACATTATTTTATGCTAAATAATATAAAATTTAACAGTTCATATTAAAGGCCAATATGTTGATAAAAATATGATTTAAACTCGAAAATCTGATGATTTGTGTGTGTTATGATCATTTTCATGCAATCTTAGATATCAGCATGTGTTTTGAGTGAATCCCTTCATGCATGTACAAAAGTGCTTCTCAGGAGCTGAAAACGCGTTTCCCGCAGTCTCAGAGCTCTAGCGCCTTCCTTTCGTGGTTTTTCGTGCAACCTTATATAAGCAAACATCTGACAAGCTTGAAAAGGGCTGTTTCACCTTGTTTCCATGAAACATGATAAGACACAGTGTGTTTATGTCAGGAATCTCGGAAAAAAAGCTTTTTTACATTATTTTATGCTAAATAATATAAAATTTAACAGTTCATATTAAAGGCCAATATGTTGATAAAAATATGATTTAAACTCGAAAATCTGATGATTTGTGTGTGTTATGATCATTTTCATGCAATCTTAGATATCAGCATGTGTTTTGAGTGAATCCCTTCATGCATGTACAAAAGTGCTTCTCAGGAGCTGAAAACGCGTTTCCCGCAGTCTCAGAGCTCTAGCGCCTTCCTTTCGTGGTTTTTCGTGCAACCTTATATAAGCAAACATCTGACAAGCTTGAAAAGGGCTGTTTCACCTTGTTTCCATGAAACATGATAAGACACAGTGTGTTTATGTCAGGAATCTCGGAAAAAAAGCTTTTTTACATTATTTTATGCTAAATAATATAAAATTTAACAGTTCATATTAAAGGCCAATATGTTGATAAAAATATGATTTAAACTCGAAAATCTGATGATTTGTGTGTGTTATGATCATTTTCATGCAATCTTAGATATCAGCATGTGTTTTGAGTGAATCCCTTCATGCATGTACAAAAGTGCTTCTCAGGAGCTGAAAACGCGTTTCCCGCAGTCTCAGAGCTCTAGCGCCTTCCTTTCGTGGTTTTTCGTGCAACCTTATATAAGCAAACATCTGACAAGCTTGAAAAGGGCTGTTTCACCTTGTTTCCATGAAACATGATAAGACACAGTGTGTTTATGTCAGGAATCTCGGAAAAAAAGCTTTTTTACATTATTTTATGCTAAATAATATAAAATTTAACAGTTCATATTAAAGGCCAATATGTTGATAAAAATATGATTTAAACTCGAAAATCTGATGATTTGTGTGTGTTATGATCATTTTCATGCAATCTTAGATATCAGCATGTGTTTTGAGTGAATCCCTTCATGCATGTACAAAAGTGCTTCTCAGGAGCTGAAAACGCGTTTCCCGCAGTCTCAGAGCTCTAGCGCCTTCCTTTCGTGGTTTTTCGTGCAACCTTATATAAGCAAACATCTGACAAGCTTGAAAAGGGCTGTTTCACCTTGTTTCCATGAAACATGATAAGACACAGTGTGTTTATGTCAGGAATCTCGGAAAAAAAGCTTTTTTACATTATTTTATGCTAAATAATATAAAATTTAACAGTTCATATTAAAGGCCAATATGTTGATAAAAATATGATTTAAACTCGAAAATCTGATGATTTGTGTGTGTTATGATCATTTTCATGCAATCTTAGATATCAGCATGTGTTTTGAGTGAATCCCTTCATGCATGTACAAAAGTGCTTCTCAGGAGCTGAAAACGCGTTTCCCGCAGTCTCAGAGCTCTAGCGCCTTCCTTTCGTGGTTTTTCGTGCAACCTTATATAAGCAAACATCTGACAAGCTTGAAAAGGGCTGTTTCACCTTGTTTCCATGAAACATGATAGGACACAGTGTGTTTATGTCAGAAATCTCGGAAAAAAAGCTTTTTTACATTATTTTATGCTAAATAATATAAAATTTAACAGTTCATATTAAAGGCCAATATGTTGATAAAAATATGATTTAAACTCGAAAATCTGATGATTTGTGTGTGTTATGATCATTTTCATGCAATCTTAGATATCAGCATGTGTTTTGAGTGAATCCCTTCATGCATGTACAAAAGTGCTTCTCAGGAGCTGAAAACGCGTTTCCCGCAGTCTCAGAGCTCTAGCGCCTTCCTTTCGTGGTTTTTCGTGCAACCTTATATAAGCAAACATCTGACAAGCTTGAAAAGGGCTGTTTCACCTTGTTTCCATGAAACATGATAGGACACAGTGTGTTTATGTCAGAAATCTCGGAAAAAAGCTTTTTTACATTATTTTATGCTAATTAATATAAAATGTAATAGTTCATATTAAAGGCCAATATGTTGTGAAGTAATTATACTGACATACGTGTCCTCTAGTGACACTTGTTTTCGGATTGTGTAGAAATCCCTTCCACAATCCCACTAAAGGATGTGTCCTACTTTGCACGGGTTAGTATTGAAAACACAAGATCAACAATTAGAGTTGCTCTTACCTTGAACGCAGGTATCCTTCGAAGTCCCTTGGTCTTCTAACAAAGGTTCTGCTCCAAGTTCTTCTACCTATTCTATTGATTGAATCTTTAGATGAAGGAGGCAGACTTAGACCTTTTTGTCTTTTTTTTTAATTAAAAGTAGTGTAATACAAATAGGTGTGTGTAATATATATAAGGTAAAAGAAAAGAAAATTACAAACAAAATCTCCTTCAAATAGTCAAACAATTCTAGCATAAGTAGAAATAAGTAAAATGCAACGATAAAACAAACCAAGAAACACACTCCAAGTGTAAACCTGCGTTTGTTCTCCTGATGCACCCTCTATAAGCAATAACAAAGTATAACACAATGAGCTTGCCTCAAGTTGAATGCACACCGATAACTGTTCTAAAACCCTATTTATACCATTTTATTAGTATGATCTCATAACGGTCATTCTGCTTCTGTCAGCATCCTGTCAGGTCTCTCATGATCTCATTCTTTTGCAAAACATCCTGAGAAGTCTCCTAAGCTGTACGTCTGACTGTGTGTTGTTATTCTGTTGATACAATGCTTCTGACACAAAAACTTGTGATTTCCTTTTAAGCTTTCACTGTTACCCTCTGTCTTAATATCTAAACATGCTAATGAAAATTATATCATTTCTTAATCACACAATGGTTACATAAATTCATATATAGGTAAATGATACTTGTCATTCTATAAAATGAAAAAGAAAATTCATATAAAGGTAAAGGACACTTATCATTCTATAAAATGGAAAAGAAAACTTATAACAATTCAATAATCTTCTTTCAGCAAGGTGATGGGTCTTGATCCAACTGTCTAGCTACAGTGTCTGTTACTCTTTGTGTTGAATCATGTTCCTTCTAGATCTTTTCCTTTACAGTTATAATCAGATATATATTGAATTTCTTTATGTCAAATAACAATTTCCCCATTTCTTTTAGTTTATTTTCCACAGCTTCCTTTTTCCTTCATCTCTGTCTTTGTTGTCTTTTATTTCATTTTTCTCTTTTTGCTGCATTAATTTCACTTTGTTTCTTTATAGTATTGGATGAGATTGTCACATAAGGATAACCATATGCACGTTGTATGGCAGTTACATGTGAAATGGCAGTTACTCCATTTCTATTCACACCCCCTCTTGGAGTCACTGGCATAGCACGAAGAAACTCCATACCTCGATCATGCTGCTTCCTTAGATTGACTGCCTCAGCTTCAAATTTAGTAGGTACGATCTTAACTGTCTGTCCTAAATCAACTGACCTTTGTGATGCAAGCATGTAGACTTTATAAACCCAGCAAAGAATTGTTCTACCATGTACTATCAAAAGCGCTATCTCATCTAGTGATGGGTCCAAATCTTTATGTATCCGTGCTTTCCAATTATCAAAAGAAATTTGAGCATGATAAATTGGATCTCGGGTATTATATCTCCATTCTGGTGTTCACATTTCAGTTACCCACATCCTGGTGACCAGCTTTCCTCCTAAACGCCCGTTCCCCTCCACATTGGCCATCGGAGTATGTCCCATGGTTCCCTCCGTAGTGACATCTCGCCTTTGAGCTCCACCACTACATAGTCTCCCATTTCTGGGTCCACATCTCCGCACCACTATTAAAGGAAACAGCATTCGTGAAGAAAAGCGGACACCAATTGCATTGAACCGTATGCGCCAGAATTGTTTCTCTTTTAGCAGTAATCACTCCCCATGGCTTAACCAAATCAATAGGTCTAACTGATTGATCTATTTCATAATACGATTTAATCCATTCATAGAAGGGCACAGTATCTCATGGCGAGCTTTTTACCCATGACTGTACCTGTTCTAGGTCCAAGCATTTCCAAAGCATACCTTTATCCCAACAATCCCTACAAATCGTGTTTCGTCAATACAATAAAGTGATTTAAAGACATTTATAACAGCAGGAGAGCGCTGTGAGCCAGTGAGGTCCGGTCAGAGGGGTTTTCTTCCATTGATTCTGATAAAATCCTGTAGCATTTGGACCTAAACAGTTATGTTTCTCCCTCCATGTGTTCATTATATTAAGAGAATGGTTTGTTAGTTTCTCCTTAAAGAGGGTTAGATCATGAAATTCTGTTGCATTAACATAACAACCAAACATTGTGTTATTTTGATTGTTTTTACAGTGGTCTTTCCTTGGTCACCTTTGCTTCTCTTTATCTAATTGCCAATATTTCTGACTGCAGTTTCCAAGTCTATCACACACTGGAACTTGTATTGTGATATTGGAACATGTTACCCACATTGCCTCTTCATTCGGAATTCTAACACTGGATTGATTAGGATGTAAAGTCAATATTAAAAATTTTGCACCTTCCATCCCCACTGGGTTGGTATGATTAAGGTTTCCCTCTTTATTGTTGGGCTTTTCCTGCTGTGTTCATGCTTTAGGGAATTTTTCCCTACCTAACTTGACCTGGAGGTCAGTTGGGCCTCTTAGTAGGGTTATAATTCTTTCTGTGGTCGTCAGCGACCGACTACACTGATTTTTTACTCTATGGGAAATCGTTCCTATAGCCGCTCCATACATTTTTATAGCGGTTAAGCTGTTATTTACATTTATTAATTTTCTTGCATATATATTCCAATGCAGTTTCCATTTCGTTACATTGTCTTTTTTCACTACTTGTATTTCCTGTAGCTGTTTTATTGTCCAATTTCTGGATTCATCCATTGTCCTAAACAGATTAACTATAACATATGTACTATCATGAATATTTTTATTACTGCAATTCATTATTACTTCTGGCAAAGGATTTATGACATGTGCTGCTAGGGCTTTCATTATTTGTTGTGCTGAAATGTCTCCCATTTGATCAGGACATTTGGGATCAATCTCTTCAATTGTTCTATTACATGGTTGAAATAGCTGAGGAGTCTCAGTTACTTCTTCCTTTAACCCTATAATTAATATGGTTATTGATAATAAAAAAACAGGGTTATACAGGATATCAGTCCTATGCTAGATGCACAGCACTGGTGTTCCCTTCTTTTCTTCAGTCTATAACACAGATTAAGAATTTTTCTTATCCTTCTGTTTTCCTATTTTACTTAACCACCCTTTTACTTTTCTCACTCTCTTTAGAGTCTCTGTCAACCCATTTTCTTTTACTGCTCCCTGTTTTAAAAACACTCTTTCTTCTATTCTTGCTATTTCAGCACTTACTCCTTCTAAGGTTCTATATAATCCCAAGACTGTTGGGCCTATTGACCTTTTTACCATTATCAGAACTCTTCCTGAGCTCTCCTTCTCCTCCTGAGAAGGTTGATGTCTCATATCTCTTCGGCCGCTGGGAATAATGTTAAAACAAATACTTTTCAGCAGTATCATTGTTTCAATTCCCATTGAATTGAGCCTAGTTTTTTCCAGTTTTACACAGAGTTTAGGACCAAAATTAATAGTCTCTAGTTGTCTCCAAGGGATTTTTTTCTCCCATGCTATCTTGGGATTCTCCTTCTCTTATCAGCTGCCCTATCAGGTCAGTTAATAGGAGTTTTTCCCATTTTCCAGGCCCAGTTGCACACCAGACTATTCCAGTCATTTCTCCTTTCGGCTCTTATAGCCCTCTGGTAGGTCCTTTGATGTCTGTTTGGGTGATCAGCCCTAGACATCCTTCAGTCTTTCTGACTGTAAACATTGGCCTAAAGCTTCTCTGTTTTAGCCATCCATTATCATTTAACTTCACACACGTTTCACACGTTTCTATTCTCCTTCCATCCCATGAGCATCACATTCTTGGCTCTTCAAGCCATAATAATCTTTACATTTATTACACTTCAAACACATGGAATAACTTCTTCCATCTCTATCAGTATCACTTTAGCACATTTGATCCTACATGTTCCACAACAGGTTACACAGGATATGACACAGCTTCCTTTGTCTTTATCATCATCCTCCCAGTGAGCCTGAAATCTCACTGCCTTCTCATTTCTCCCACTCACCTTAGTTTTTTGACTTTTGCAGAACACACAATTCTCTATGATATATGGGCTTTTATTTTCATTGATCCTTTCAGGTGTCTCCATCCTACTCCCCCTCTTTCTACACTCGTCTGCCTTCATCAAGACTGATACTTCCGAGTTATGTGGTTTAATTAGTAAATATACTAATCCTGCCTGAGAATGGATATGCTCTAGGGCTGTGATAAAAGTTACAGTTTCTGAGCTTGATCCTTGGGCCATATTAAATCTCGTAAAGAGTTTATCTCGTTATTTTCTAGCAAAACTGTTTGTTTATCTAATATTTCTTTTACTTTATCGACGGTCCCTACCTTTTCTTTAAATCTGCCGTTTTTAATTGTTCTTTGTATGTAGACCGTGTCTCCGGGTTTCAAGTTATTTCACCCTTTTGTCTTTGAGTCAACCTGTTTGACTCAGGTTGATATTTCACTGCTTTTGTCAATTTTACACCATGTTTGCTTAAAAAGACTTCTACGTCTTTCCCTGTAATATTGTGAGCATTATCGCCTCTCACAGAATAAGTTGTTCCATGATGTTTGAAGTATTGCTCTAAACATTTCACTACAAAAGCTTCTGTTGCTGTTGGGGTAGGATAGATTACTTTTACATTAGTGTAATTGTCTACTATCATTAAGAAATAACAATTTTTCTTAGGTGTCATTGGTCTTAGAGGTCCTGCAAAATCTATGCTGATTTCCTGACCTTCTTCCTCAGTTTTAATATGTCCATAACTGTTGCTTCTTGCTGTCATTGTTTTCCTACAATTAGAACATTTCATTTTAATCTTTTCATACAGTTTTACATAGTTTGGGACATTTATTTTGTTTTTAGTTAAGAACATTCCAATCCATTTTGTGGATGGATGTAAATTATCATCATGCAGATTTTGTAAGAGTGTTATACAATCTTCACGATTTCTAACCATATTTACTGAAAATAACATATCTACCTCCCTATTTCCTTCAGCGGCATAGGTTTTCTGCTTAGTGTGACTACTTTGGTGAACCACCGTTGGTCTTACTTCCTTTCCTAATTCAGCAATTTGTATGCTCATTTCTTTATGAGCTATTTCCTTGCGTTTTGCTGTTACAAAGCCATTTAACTTCCATGTGTCTAAATGTTGATTGTAAGCATCTACCACATATTCAGAATCTGACACAATTATGGTGTTCTTCCAGCCTCTGTCAGTGCAAAAGGTCAGTGCTTGGAGCAAAGCCGCCACTTCAGCGGTCTGTGCGCGTCCCGTTTTATGTTCTGTCACATTCCTGAATACAGTTTTGCCTTTGTCTTTACAGATTATGGCACTTTTAACTTTGCCATCTTTGCTAGATCCGTCAGTAAAAACAACTTGGGTTTTTCTATCTATGTAGGTCTCTTTTTCTTTGTAAAATCACACCTAATTCTCCCCAGGTAAACTGGTGAATTTTTCTTTATTTTTAATGAGATTCTTCTTCTCATTTTCTAAATTAGTTATTCCTCCTGGTTCAACTGCGTCTGCTTCAATTATTATTTGCTTTGTTTTAGCAAATGTTTTGAGAGAAATCAAGAGCTTAGCTATAGCCATTAAAATATCTTGTGACAGTCGTCAGTGTGTTTTATTATTCCATACTGGGGGGGCGCTGTTGAGTTATATCCGGGGAACCAGGCCGGAAGTATTTAAGGAAGTGCGATTGCACCTTTCACTCTCTCCTCTCTCATGTGCTCGCTAACCGTTGTTGTCAGGTGCAGGTTATTTCCGGTCATGCCCGCTAGTGGAGTGCTTGTTAGTAATGCCTTTGTTGCCGCGTTGCATTAATGGGGTAATGCTACATTTAATGCAACGTTTTTTTTTCTGCTTTTTAATGCTTACGATCCGTATTTTGAGGAATATGGTTCCCGCAGTGAGTCCGTAAAGTAGTGGAAGTTGTGATGAGAGCGATTTGCCGCGATGTATGCAATTGGAGCGTGAGAGAGAGAGAGCTTTGTTTTTTCCGATCTGGTGTATGTGGTGGTCAAAGATGCTAATTCAGGGCATCATTATTTGTGCCATTAGTATGTTTTGAAGAGGGTTTTCTGTTTAGGGAGATTTATCTTATTTTTGGCGCTCGAGTTGCCGGATTAGGTTGTGTTATGAGTTATGTTTCAAGCTCAGTAGTCTATGACACAGTAAATAAACTTTTTTTTTTCTTTTGTTGAACTTTTGGATGCAGATTTTCTTTTTCCTATGCCGTTTTGCTCTTATGCTTTGCTGTTTCCTTCATTCCAGAATTTCTTGTATTGTTTCTGCAGAAGATTTTTTGTATTTAATTATCTGAAAGTATTAATTAAATTATTAATTAATTTTTGTTGACTTGTCACTCATTCAGTGTAAGGTAATTAAAAGGTAATGTATCTGGGCTTGAAATTAGTAGTTTTTATTTATTTTCTGCTCACTTTCTCTTCCTTTTTCTTGAGTTGAATAATATGATGTACTGAAATACCTAACTGTAATCTGATTGGAATAAAACTGGAATAGAAAACTTTGAATAACTTTCTTGTGGTTCCTATTTTTACTTGGTACATGTAGTGAAATTAGTGACATCATTTCTGTGTAGTGTCTCTAACTATTAAATTAATAATTGTGGTGGTTTTTACCCCTGGCGCCCGAACGCGCCCTTTTAAGGCCAGTTACCGTCACAATCTATAGCACTGTTTGGCTCATGTTTCAACTGTTTTCCTTCTTTTGTGTAAGAGAAAAAGCTGACTGGTATTTTTCCTCCTTCATTATAGAGTACTGCTTCAATCTCAGTGTCTGTGTTTACATAAACCACCAGATCTGTTTCTTCATCTCGTCTAACTAGTTGTGCTGAGTCTCAGGCCATCTGTAATAGTCTCCTTTAGTCGGTCGTCCTTCTCTTCCCATCTTAATGACTTTGAAGACGTCTTTTTATACAAGGATTATAGTAAATCCTAAGAATTCAACTTTACTCTTTCCGATTTCTATCTTCTTTAGAGAGGGCTTTAGACCCCCTCTTGCTAGCATTTCCAATACTTCTCCAAGTATTTGGAAATGCTCATCCTCTGTCTGTCATGATTTAGAATGTCATCAATATACACCACAGTTTTAGGCACATCTTTTAAGATTTCTATCATTGCTGCCTGAAACTGATTTGGGCTGTTGATGAATCCCTGTTTTTACCTTTTTTATTACTCCTTGTTTTTCTAAGTCTCTGATGGTTTGTCTTATGGACTCCATCGCTTCTTTTTTAATAAGATACTGCCTTTGGGGACTATGATTTGTGTGTGGTATGATCATTTTCATACAATGTTGGGTATCAGCATGTGTTTTAAGTGAATCTCTGCGTGCACGTACAAAAGTGCTTCTCAGGAGCTGAAAATGCGATTCCCGCAGTCTCAGCGCTCTAGCACCTTCCTATAGTGGTTTTTCATGCAACCTTATGTAAGCACACAGCTGACAAGCTTGAAAAGGGCTGTTTCACCTTGTTTCGATAAAACATGATTGGAGACAGTGTGTTTGTCAGAAATCTCGGAAAAAAGCTTTTTTTACATTATTTTATGGTAAATAATATAAAATATAGTTCATATTAAAGGCCAATAATAGGTTGATTTTAAAAATATGATTTAAACTCAAATCTGATGATTTGTGTGTGGTATGATCATTTTCAGCTCTTTAGCTCCTTCGGAAAGTTGTTTTTCGTGCAAACTTATATAAACACATATCTGACAAGCTTAGTTATTTTTGGCCTTGTTTCGATGAAACATGATAGGACACTGTGTTTGTTAGAAATCTCAAAAAAAGATTTTTACATTATTTTATGGTAAATAATATAAAATATGGTAGTTCATATAACCCAAAATGTTGATTAAAAATATGCTTGAACAACTGATAATTTGCATGTGGACTGAACATTTTCATGCAATCTTGGGTATCAGCATGTGTTTTGAGTGAATCCCTGCATGCATGTACAAAAGTGCTTCTCAAGGGCTGAAAACGCGATTCCCAGAGTCTCAGCTCTGTAGCTCCTTCGAAAAGTGTTTTTTCGTGCAAACTTATATAAACACATTTCCTCCTGTTCTCTCTCTCCCTAGTCTGACACACAGAATTTACCATGAAAGCACATATAACAATCATGATTAAAATTTCCACTACAAACTCTGAACTGTTGTTAATATCAATTTATAAATTCATCAGTTGTTATTCTTTAGCACTACATCATTGTTGATTTTACACTTATGTAGTGATAAATGTTCTTCAGTTAACTCTATCAGAACAAAATGACCAGCTGTAAACCACTTCATAAAGACAAAAATTTCATATGGTGTCAACATAACACTATCAGAAATATGTATCCTAAGATGAATACTTGAAGACTATATAGCTTATGCTGTTGTTTGTATTGGTTTACAGACTTTAGGTTATGCACAGATTCATGGAATCATAACATACCTTGTGAAAATCTATAAGGTGGTCTACAGCTCGACGAGCACTTATTTGTCCTTTTTCTCCCAGATATATCACTTTCCATCCTGCAAAAAAAAAAAGCACTCAACCAATCCACTCTAAAGAGTACATCCAATCTACACTGTCATTCGACTTGGGACAAAAATAAAACTCAGTTTTGAGATAAAAAGTTAACTTTTTTAAACATCAAATACATAGTGTTACCCATCACTTAAATATCAAAACAAATATGGCTAATAATCGTATGGCAATAAACATATTTATTAACCACCTAAAACATTTGGGTCTTTTGGCGGTTCAACTTGTTGAAAGCAAGACGTCTACCTGGCATGATTCACTGCTTTTCCAATACTGAACAATTTACCTTCTAAGCTATCTTCAGATGATCCCCTTGGCAGACTGCAAAAGCTGTTCCAGATATGGCGTTGTCACAAGTGCAGATGCCTCGTTTATAAACTTTTGGTTTGAATGATGGCCAAATTTCCAGATGTTTAGCAGATATTTGAGGTCCAAAGAGAAGGCTGAAATCTTTCATTCATTCATCTTCTACCGCTATATCTGTCACGGGGAGCCTGTGCCTATCTCAGGCGTCATCGGGCATCAAGGCAGGATACACCCTGGACGGAGTGCCAACCCATCGCAGGGCACACACACTCTCATTCACTCACGCAATCACACACTAGGGACAATTTTCCAGAGATGCCAATCAACCTACCATGCATGTCTTTGGACCGGGGGAGGAAACCGGAGTACCCGGAGGAAACCCCCGAGGCACGGGGAGAACATGCAAACTCCACACACACAAGGTGGAGGCGGGAATCGAACCCCGACCCTGGAGGTGTGAGGCGAACGTGCTAACCACTAAGCCACCGTGCCCCCGGCTGAAATCTTGAAGAATCTAAAACAATGAATGACACAAGAAAAGACTTGAACATGATTTAAATGATAGTTCACCCAAAATGAAAATTGTCATCACTCAAGATCAATATTCTTCTGAACACTCAAGACAATACTTCAAATACTCTTCTCTTAACAAGACTTTAAATATTCCAAGTCTTTAAAAGTGACAATCAAAATCACATAATGCGTTTCATTAATCCATGGATTAAAAATTCAGAAAACTTTTTGTGTTCAGTTTCTATAAAATGATGGAACAGACTTGCATCAGATTGTAGACGGGTTCCTTCTAGTTAGCAATTACACAACAAATTTTAGGTAACACTTTACAATAAGGATGTATTGGTTAACTTGGTTTTAACTTTTTAGCATTTAATAATCTTTAATGTTATTTAACCCTCCTGTTATCTTTTCCTGCATTTCTACGCAAATTTGGAACACCAAGTCAAGTTGACCTTGTCTGTTTTGACTGCTTATAAAAAATGAAGTATATATGATAGCCTTTTTTTCACCTTTTAAGTCTAACTTGTTTGCAACATATTAACATATATTTTGCAAAGAAAAAAAAATAATATTTGGTATAATAAACCTCATTTATATGCAAAAATGCCTCATTTTTAGTAAAAAAAAAAAAAACAGAAATTTTGAATTATTTTCACTATAGAGGCACAAAAATTGATGAATTATTACAGACTGGCATATTTCAAAGCCAGGAGATTGTTTTGAAACCATTTTGACAATTTCTAATGTCAGCAAATAATAAAACTTGTTTTTTCTAGGTCAAATTGACTTGAATGCTTATAAATCAGAAATTCTACAATGATCACCCTTCATTACACTTGTAATATCTATTTTGCCAACCAGATGTCATCTGATCACCCAAAAACGGGCTACACACACACACACACACACACACACACACACACACACACACACACGCACACACTTACACACACACACACACACCACTCAAAAACATGGCAGAATTTCTTGTGAATAAAACTTCCTTTACACCTCTCATGCTTTTTATTATATTAAATTTATAAACAATAAACCTTGTGAAATTATGTCATGTTTTTGAGTAAAATAAGCAGAAATTATTAAATATTATTTTTGATAACCACTGACTGGTATATGTCAAACATTAGTCAGCATATCCCAAGGTCAAAACTGACTGATGCAACAAAATTCATAAATAAGAGAGAGGAAACAAATATGATTTGAATCAGGGGCGTAGCCATCATTTAAAAAGTGGGGGGGACGAAATGTCTAGTGTTATCTGTTTTTTTTTTCCAGTTAACCCTTGTGTAAATGACAGGTTTTATTTTTAATCATGATTTTTTAAATCATGCTTTATATGCGTTATGATTATATATGATTATAAAACAGAAAGAAAGAAAGAAATAGAACAGCTTGCCACTGGGACAGTACCCTTAAAAGGACATCTTTGTACCTTATTTAATTTTTTACATTACCCATCATCCTTTGCACCCCGTCATCCACCATGTTTGTTTCCCGTCTTCACCTGTCTGTTCACCCGGACTCTATTTATACTCATCACCACTGTCTTCACTCGGTTATCGTCTTTACTACGTTGTATGTATGTGTGATTTACCTGCTCCTTATTATTAAAATGACATCTTTAATGTCACTATTCGTCGTCCTCGTCTCTGTCGTGTACATACAGTGACACATACTTAATATTATGTAGAATTGGCAGAGTTAAACATGCTGTAAAATCTCAGTTCAACATTATCTTTATTCTTATTTGAAGGGTTTTAATGACACACTTGTTAAAACAAAAGACGTTATAAAAGAGTTTATATAACGTTTGCCAAAGCAGCTATTTTTCCTTATAATCCTTTAAATTAAAACTTAAAAAGCTAATTATTCAACAAGAGCAACAGGCAGAGTTACTAAACATTGTGCAACACAATTCGGATACCATATGCCAACTTACACTGCTTGACATTTTTATAAAAAAGGAGTAATCCCGCGTAATCTACGCCCCTGATTTGAATATGAAAACACAAAGTGTGTGTGTTCTCCCATTTCTTACTTTGTCGGGTCCGGTGCCCGGGAGCACACCAACAGTGTGGGGCCCAACTACGTTGTGGGGTTTTTGCATTTTAACATGCTCAGGATGCTCCCCTGATATGCCAAATGCATTTTTTTTTTTTTACTTGGCCCACAATGTAGCAAAAACTGGGTACGAGTGTGTGGAACCTGGGTTATCGAGCGCCCCTAGGTAGATTTGGACCTGTCCGATGGTCCTGGAATCTGTATAAGCTCACACGCACTCTCGTAATTTAAATAAAGTTTTATCCAATAATACGATGTCGGTTGGTTATTGCTAGATTTACTGCTGTGAGAGAAAGGAATTATGGTCTTCATCACAAGTTTTCACGGACAAAGGACCTGCTGTTATGAGTAAGAGCTGAGTTAAATTTTATATTGTTCATTTTTTATTATTATGTGCCCAGTTACATGCAGCTATAGTACAGTAATATACAAGGGGAAATTATACATACTTATCACACGACAGTATATTGGATACATAGTACTACACCGAGCCCCGTTGTGAGCTGTAGCTAGCTAATTAGGTTAGCTACAAGCACGGCTAGCGCTAAAGTTAGCTACAGACACTGCTAGTGCTAGCGTTAGCTACAAACACGGCTAGCGCTAGCCGTGTTTTTTTTTAACTACTAAAATGGAAAGCGTGTACATTTATTCATTATTATTTAGTTAGTTAGACTTATTTATTTATATATCGAACTGCGTAATTATCAATTAATAGCCCAATTAAGTCCGAATTCACCCCAATGTAACTCAGGTCCTTTTAATGTTTAATTGGCTTGGTCCCCATATGGTGCTTTTGTCTGTCCATCATTAACACTTTTAGACACAGAGTTGTTTACAGGAGCTTTACAGTTGAGTAACACTTTCATTTAATCACATATTAAACTGCATCCCTTATGAACTGGATCAACAATACCAGTATGTTTGCAAAGTTGCAGTTATAAAGACATAAAGGACCATTTGTCTAAAACAGCAGACATAGAAACAGGAAAAGGTACAATTAATATAATTTGACATAAGCTCTGTTATAAATCCACCTTCATGGGCATTATCAGGGTTTACAGTGGGAGTTGACAGGTGGGGGAAAGTTTGTTGTAACATTGCAGTGTCTATTATAATTTCTAATAGTATCATTTCTTCATTATAGCTTATCTTTGCTTTTATGGCTACTGTCAGTTGTGCTGTGACTTGGGAAAATAAATAATGCCACCAGTCCTGTAATTTTTTTTTTTTATTACAAACACTATCTTAAGTTAAACTCACACCACACCTGACTTTACTGCCTTTTGTTTACGAGGTTTGATTGTTATATGAATTATAGTTTTTAAGGAGGCATTTTTTTTCATGCTGGCTACTTGTGTAACAATTTAAAAATATTTTTTATAGACCCATGATGTTCAAAAGGAAGACCAGAACACGGCACATTGACAAGCCATGGCCAACAAAGGTACAGGGATGTCAGGCTCTTTAAGGGGCAACATATTACAGTAGCACTCATTGTGTCATCGGTGTCATTGTGGTAAAACACTAGATATGCAGCTGCATTGTTTTTAGAGATGTATATGTAATGCATTATTAAATGTATATTGAATTACATGTCCTTATAGGAAGGGGAGTTTTCACTACCCGGCCAATCGAACAAGGTGCTTTTGTCTTGGAGTACAGGAGGGAACTCATTTCATTGGCAGTCAAGACACTACTCTAAGACTCAGAGTACATTTCTGTATGAATTTGAATGGAAAAAAACAAAAATGGTGGTAAGCAATATGCTTGTTTTTTTCCCCAATATGCTTCAGTTTTCAGTATCAAATCCTGACTTATTACATGCATAAATCTACACATTCTCAGCTGAGGTTTGTTTAAGACAAGTATCTAAAATGAGATTGCTTGCAGTCAACTACATGTTATTGTGAGACCTGTTGGAACTTCTATAAAAGCCCATGACAGACACTGGGCTCTGTTATATGCTGCTGTAGAAATGATTTTGCATGAGGTTACTGTTGTACTGTAACTTCAGTGTATCTCCTAGGGGTGTAAGAAAATATTGATACACGTGAGTATCGCGATATTTTGTTTGGCGATACTGTATCGATTCTCAAAAACAAAATATCGATATTTATAAAAAAAAAAATAAAAAAAATTATACAGATTCATGGCAGTTTCATTTTGTTCCGTTTATATGCCAACCGCTAGATCGCAGTCTTCTTATCTCTGAACTTAAACAGTGACAGGAAGTTAATGGAGACTTAGGATAGCTCAAGGTTAGGCCCGCGAACATAAGGACGGAGAACTCACAAACGTTTCATTCACAACGGTTTATTCCTCCGTGCACAGGAAAAACCTCCGTAATAACATGTTACTAAAACAAAAATACTCATTAGTATGAGAAAATGAAAATAAAAGAGAATATCGGTTGCAGCATCAGACTTCCACACACGTGGTGTTATAACTGAAGCGTGCACACTTTTGCACATGCGCACATCCAACTAGTATAAGAGTAATAAAGCAACGGCACGTTGCTCTTAAAGGGGTAGCACCACTCCACTCGTTACAAAGTACTAGCATACCGGCGCGCTACTAATGTTAACGTTAAAATAGTTCGCTATATATATGAAGATGCGTACCCTGAGCTATCCAAACTAGCAAAGGGTTTCCTGTGCATTCCGGGCACAAGTGTTTTCTCCACCGCAGGAGACATTGTAACTGCACATAGAAGTACCCTGACATCTGAGCATATTGACCAGCTTATCTTTTTTCAGAAAAACCTTGACATTAAATAAAAAGACAAATATAAATACAAATGAAAGAAACCTGTAAAATCCAAGTTTAAAGGTTCTGAGAATGTTCAACATCTGTAAATATTTTATTGTTTATATTTGTTTTGTTTTCTTTAGGAATCCTGCAAGCACTTTATTTTTTCATTGATATTAAGCAGATGTAATTCTTTTGTTCAGATCAAAATGTTAGGACACTGCATGCTACAATTGTAAACTGAAACTGTGAAGCTTTAAAAGCAGGGTCTAAAAATATATATGGTCTTTATAACAGCTAACATTTAATACATTTAATTTAACACATTTAATACATTTAAGAAATCCTGCAAGCACTTTATTTTTCCCCCTTTATTCATACTGCACATAAAGTGGTTCAATCATATTGAATGTTACAGGGGCTAATTAATGCAAATGCAGTTCCCACTGTGTTCTGGTTAAATAAAAAAATTTTTTTGCTAAGGTTTGCATATGGTGGTGTTCTTGACAGCTTCCCTAAAACTTTATCCTATAACTAAAATAAGAAATATCCCAATATATCGCCTTGCTTACAATATCGCAATGTATCGCAACATATCGTATCACAACCCCGTATCTTGATACGTATCGTATCGCCAGATTCTTGCCAATACACAGCCCTAGTATCTCCACATTCATGATAACTAAGAATGAATTACATGCTCATGGTATTGTTCTGTCTTTAACAATAAGCAGCCTTCTTCTGTGGCAGCAGACTCCGAGATGGTCTCTGACCTGAGTTCCCAACAAAAAACCCAGGGGGATGATGCTAACACACAGGTAATGGAATAATGTGGAGGCTATCTTTACTATTTATGTTGAATTCTGCCCTATGTAGTTCCACAACCAAGACAGGCAATTGTTCATATTGGTATTTTGACTTCACTTTACAGAGTAGGTCATTGGGTATTGTACTTATTCTGACAAACACCCTTTCAGTCCAGCCCTGATGTCTCTAGTCATGCTTACACACGTACGTTTCTAGTGTTGCCCTTGTGGGGCCCACCTGAACAGATTTGTAGGTTTTGTTCTATACTTTCCACTTACCCTGAGGGATGTTGGTCTCAGTTGGGCAGTGCTGGTAGCTCTGAGGTTGCAAGGTGCAGCGCGAGGAGTGATGAGGGCTTTGAGGTAAGAGGGAGCTGGTCCATTTTTGGATTTGTAGGCGAGTCATTCTCTGAGATGGGTGCCTTTTGGGTCATACCTTTTTTTTCAATATACCTTAAATAGTTATATTTCTGATCATTCCATGTGATAGTGGATTAGTCAAACCTTTAAGAAAATACATTTTCCCACCTCAGGCATGAAATTCTAATTGATATTGAGTGTTTTTGCTTACTGAAAGTTGTTTTGGAGTTCAACCCCGTCACAGACAACTTGTAAATTCTGCACACAGCAAAACAAACATTGAACTAATTTGTCTTCTTATCACGAAAATATTAATAAAAACTATCAAATAACAGGGTTGAACTCAGCATAAAGGGGTTGAAAATGATAACAGGGTTGAAGTGATGATCATTATTTCAATATAGCATGGATTTCTTACCTGTAAAATTAATGATATCACATTCAGTAAAATTGTATTTTATTAAAGTTGGCAAAAACAAACAAAGTATTTAACATTAAATCAAAAGCATTAAGCATTAATTAATCACAAACATCAATCGATCTTTCCATTTGGTCCAAAAAATCGCTTATAAAAACAACTTAGGCTATGGAAAACTACCTTGCTTGGATCTCATTTTGATTAAAACTTGTTTTTAGTGCTTAACATTGAACTTTGAAAACAGGACTGTAAGATGTCAATGAATTCATTCTTTATTCAGAAAGCCTGGCCCAAACATCTTTTTGAATTTCCATATGCCGTGTTGTCACTGGCTTAGGAGGTGGGATGAGCTCAAGCACATCATCAAAAACATACCAAAGCACAGCCTCACGAGCAGGCCAAAAGAACCTGTTTGACCCGACACGGTGCATGCATTTTACTTGCACATGCGTTTCATCCATCGCAAGTATTATTCCTGGGAACAAATCTTTATCATATGTGAGCACACACCACTGCTCTAGCACCTCTGGGTCTTCTCAATGGATTCGTGTCTGCCTCTGTGACACAGCATCTGGCACCTTCTTAACAAAGCTGAAATGTTTTGTGTTCCAACACTCACATTGTAACTGCTTTTGGGTCGAGCACATACAGCTGACATCACGAGACAGTATCTCTCCTGGAGCAAGAGTTACCACCTGATGTAACCGCATGGTTGCTGGGACTGCTGGTAGGTTTGATGGCATCCTCTCAATGCCTGCTCAACAGTATCATCATTGACAAAGAACAACTTGATCGATGTGTTGGTTTCCAAAAGGGCCTCGAAGAGCTCATGTGCATCTTGGATGTCCCAGCCATGGCTTATTAGCATGTCAGCAGTCCTCTTCAAGGCTGCTCCAACACCATCTGGTGCTCCTTTGCCATGGCTGGCCTCAAAAAAATTCCATGTCCCTGCCTTAATGCCTCTTTTCGCCAGCTCAGTGCTAAAAAGGAAAAAATTGCCCTTCTGCTTGTACTGGGTACAAGGCCCATCACTAAAGAAGTGTATCACAGAAACCTCTGGGTGTGTTGCCTGCACATAATCCAATAGAGGGTTCAGATGCTCCCAAATAGCTGCTGGGCTTTTGTGCTTTGATGGAGATATTGTGCTAAAGCAGCTCGATTCTTTGCTACCGCCTACACAAAGAATCCCTGTATGTAGTGTCGCCTGTTGATGAGATGATCCAAAGTGCACTGCTTGGATTTCAGAACTGTACTTGCAGGTGAAGTTCTCCGAAAAATCTATGTGAATTAAACATTCATCAGTAGCCATGCTCTTTCTCAGCTCACGGTAGTAGGCATACTGTTGCCTAATATTGAATGAATGCTTCTTGAACTTGCTTAGGTGTGTGTGGAACTGCTCAGCAAGTTGCTCCTGGGTTCCCTCAACAATTTGTTTAACGGATATCTTTACTTTTGGCCCCTCCTGATCATCCATTTTTGCCTTGTCTTCTGTCCCTCACTGAGTATAGGACACTTTTTTTACACTGTCGTACATACTGGAGAGGGGAACTGTTTTATCTTTACTGTTCTCACACTCCCCATACATACAATCCTTGTGAGTGGTATCACAGGACACAGTTTTAGTAAGTCTCTCAAGATCTGAGGTCTCGATCAACTTCAGCTGATTAAGCTTTTCTGCTAGAAAGCTTAAATTTTCATGCAGTTTGCACTGGCATGTCTCACGATTAGACAAAGAGGGGTGCACAACCCAAAAGGGACGTAGGCGGCAAAATGAAGAGTATGAGATCCTCACATTATTCTCTGCTAGAAATTTTCTGTGGAGGTTTCTCATTGTGTCTACAAGAAACCTTTTTTGCATCTTTACTTTGTTTCTAGTAACGGTTTGTTTTCTTCCTGTAGTTATTCTACTGACATCATCTCTGTTAAAGAAGCTCTTTATGTTCTTCTGAATTGATGTATCTGCAAACCTGTTGACAGTCTTTCTGGTAAAACTGGTCAGGCTTTTGCTCTTCAAAAGGTTTCTGCGTTTCTTTGAAAACCCCAACGCCTGTTCTGACCACCTCTGCAGCCTATACTTTTTGACAATCTTTCCCACAGTAACCTTGGCTAAGATTTGCTTATCTCTTTCATTTCTGGTATTCTGGTATTTTCTCTTGATGTCAGAAACGAGTGCTTCATGAAGTAGTAATGTTTTTCTGATTCTGCTGTTCACAGAACAGTTCTTCACCAGTTCACAGACTTTGGATCTTGGAGATTCATTTTGTTTTGCTGATCGCTGGAGCCTCTTTTTGTACTTTTCTTTAAGTTTCCTCTCCTTTGTGAGTGCATGTTGGAGTTGTGCTATCTCTTTGTGCAGTTTGTATCTTGCTCTTCGGGATTGTTTCTTTCCCTCCAAATGTTGCCTGAAACAATTTTTTTTAATTTATTTTTTTAATATAAATAAATACATTATTATTATTATTATTATTATTATTATTATTATTATTATTATTATTATTATTATTATTGTTGTTATTATTATTATTATTATTATTATTATTATTATTATTATTATTATTATTATTATTATTATTAAAATAAATAATTACCAAAACTGCAGCCAACATTTAAAATCTCACATGGACAAACCCCTATATACACTTACAGATACAGAATACACTTACTCTCTCTAATACACACTAACTTACACTCAACTTCATCTAACTAACTTACACTTCATCTAACTAACTTACACTCAACAATCTAATCTAAATTAACTCCTTACAACTGACCTCCAACTGACCCAGATCTAGGTTGCCCTGCATTTTGATTATCCGGAGTTTGTGGAGGGGTGTCGCTATTCCTCAAAGCTTCCCTATTCTTCTGTCTTTTTTTAGCATCCCCCCACATCTTTCGCTTATGTCGTTTAGCTCTGTCACCCAGATCGCTTATTTTTTTCTTTTTCCCTGCCTCTGTGTCTCTTTTCCACCTTTCACGGTCACTCCTGAGATATGTTTCCCTTCTCTCTGCGTCTGCATCTCTTCTTGCTCTGTACTGTCTCTGTCTTTCTGCTGCTGTTTTTGCCATTGGATGTCTGAAAATATTGAACATAAAATACCATAATCGATTTTTTCTAACAGTTCACATCACAATACAACAAGTCTACAATTGAGTAATCTACTAAAAAGTGTCAAACATTCAACCCTGTCACAACGATTCAACCCTGTTATAATAAAAAATGTGACAGCGTTGAATGTGACGGGGTTGAAGTTTTTGGCTAACAGTATCTGTAACTCCATGCTTAGCTAAGACAGTAGCATCACATGGCATTTAGGACATCATACAAGTTTAATGTTTTGCAAAACTATTATTTAATTCTTCTTAAACCGCTGTTTACTATCATTTAGTCATACAACAGAGTTGAAATGTTGAGCCTGACAATCTTAATCTGACAGTGAAAAACATGAAATATAGGTAAGAAAAGATACTGACTTGCCTTTCTTTGCAGCATGTTCTTCAAGAGACTTGTGTGATGTCACTTTGTGGATGTGATGCCACAGGGATTGATCCATTATTTTTATAGTGGGGTAAATAGTATGGCGTGACGGGGTTGAAAACAAACTGGAGGAAGTAAATATTGCAATTTCATATATAATTAATGCAATTTCACATATTAATTAATTAATTATATATATGTATATTTTAGTTAAAGTAGACCAACATATGATTATATTAGCAGCAACTTTTTGGTATTAATTGCAGTTTTTATTTGTTTGATATTCAATGAAAATGTAATGATGGTTAGTGAGGACATGCAAACATGCTTGTTGTCTGCTACTTAGGCAACCCATTATCTTTAAATTAAAATAAAAAAAAGCAATTGTGTTGCATTATAATGCAAAGGCACCTGGTTCTATTAATTGACAGCATTAAAATGCATTTTGTGATTTCCTTCAATTGAAAATCTTTGAAGTAAGTTTGGGGGACTTGAAGGGCACCCAATTCAGAGAATCACCCAGGCAATGATCAGTGTGTTGAATCTAATGCGTGCAGCTACCAGAAGCCATTGGAAAGAGAGAAGCAGAGGGGTGGTATGCAAGAACTTGGGCAGGTTGAAAACAAGTCGTGCCTTGACAACAGTAGACCTGTACCACTACCCCTTCTCATTTCTCGTGGTGAGCGAGAGAAAGCATAGGCAAAGGATAGAGCAGCTGGTGTAGCAATGTTCTATATCCAGGTCTCAGTTAGTGCAAGAAAATCAAAGCAGTAGTGAGAAGCTAAAGCTGAGATTCACAGCACACAGCACACACAGCAGGTTTCTTTACAGCACACTGTTTTAGACTCATGCAACAGAGGAGGGTAGATGAGGTTACTGGAAATGAGACCTCTGCTCTTCTCTGTAGACAAGAGTGCCTGCGATGATAAGAGATGACTACAGAGATGCGTTTTAGGCAAATATCTGCACTCAGAGTAAGATTTAAAATGTGGTGTGGTAGAATATATCAAGCAGTACTAGACACTTATTTACAGTGTGTTAGAGGGATACTTACAAACCTTCAATTTAAACGTCTACGCCCTGCCTACTAAGCAAAGACCAACACTATAAGCTATAGCATATAACAAAATTCAAATCACACTACTTTAGAACAAAGTGAGTAAAGCAGATAGTACACAAAATTCTGAATCTTACCTTACCAGAAGACAATAAAGCACACTGGAGTGTAGGCTGGTTCACCTTCAATTTAAATGAGTAAGCCCTGCGCACAATTCACACCTTAAGGTAGACTGAAACTACTCCTTATTAATCAGCTGAGAGAACTACTATACAGTGACCAACATTATAAGATCAATAGTGTTATAGAATATAACAAAATTCAAATCACACTACTCTAGAACAAAGTGAGATAAGCAGATAGTATACAAAATTCAGAATCCTACCTTACCAGAAGACAATATATTCAAATAGAGTTAAAGCACACTGTCTAATAGGTAGCTGTACCTTGAGATAAACATTTCTCTTATAAACCATGTCATAAAATGCTATACAATAAGTTTATAAAACATTGTTACGATATCACTCACACAACAGACTCCATTAAATTTATATGTGAATATTTAACTTGAACAAATATCAAAATCAAAAGACTTACTACATGCATAATTGTACACATTCTCAGCTGAGGTTGGTTTAAGACAAGTATCTAAAATGAGATTGCTTGCAGTCCCCTACATGTTATTGTGAGACCTGTTGGAACTTCTATAAAAGTCCATGACAGGCCTCTGTTATATGCTGCTATATGCTGCCTCTGTTATATGCTGCTGTAGAAATGATTTTTGTATGAGATTACTGTTGGAACTTCACTCACACAACAGACTCCATTAAATTTATATGTGAATATTTAACTTTAACAAATTTATCTTCCAATTAAAACATGAAAAATATGTTCAATAAATTTTGCTGTCTTGTGTAGCCATGTACATAGAATCTACTCCAAATTTTGTGTTCATAACTGTCGCAGAACAAAATGTGGAGATTTACCTTAAACAGTTATTTTTAGTAGTTGGTCAAGAATGGGCTAACTTTCTTTTTCTTTCTACCTAGGTAAACAAACTGTTGCAAAAAGAAGCTGAGCACCAGAAGAATATTCTGCAGTAGAAAGGCATTTGAGAATGTTCTTAGTGATGAATGAAGTACCAGGTAAGAAAGACTGTCAGCAGTGCATTGCTGCAGAACCTGAAGCAATTGGAAGCAGAGACTGGAAAGCTGTAAAATATTTCGTTAAAAATGGCATTGCTTCCCACAGAAAATTACAATGAAAGATTGTAAGTTTTGTCTAAACACTTTAATGTGTGTAATGTTAATGGTGTTTATTATTTTGTATTAGTGTTTTTGTAGATTTCTCATTGTTGTTCTGGAAGCTGTATGATTTTTCTTTTCCTGAAAGCTGTGTATAAAATGAATTTATGTGATCCTTACATTTATTATTTGGTCGGGTCCTGTGATCAGGAGCACACCAGTGAAAGCTCATAAGTTTTGTCAAAGCACACTCTGATAATGGTGTTTTTCTATTATTTTGTATTAGTATAGTTTTCACAGGGTTGATCTGAAAGCTGTATATTTTATTTAATTTTTTTTTTGTACTGAAACTGTATGCACACTATGTTCTAATTTTTGTGGAACTGCCCTTTTTTAAATATAAATACATGCTTCTTGAGGACAAAACCTGTTGTTAAGAGACTATTTTATGCCATGTTTGATGTAAAATATTACTTTTGGTTAGCCTGGCAAAGCCTGATTTTAATGCAGTATGGTGTTTGAGAAGTTTGATTTGGAAATACACCATGAATTTGGACCGGGGTCATTATGATCGTGTTCATACCCTGTCTAGTTATTGATGACAATCAGGTAGGTCGGTTGGTGCAAAATAAATGGATACGGGATGTAGAGGATGTAAATTAGAATAAAATCCCTGATGCAGTCCTGGATTTAATCAAGTTCAAACAAAGAAAGTCTTAATATCTCCAGATAATTTTTGGTCCTTGTTAAGATATAAAAACTTGAAATATGTGTGTGTCTGAAAGTGGACCTCACAAGGATACCACGTTAGAAACTGGGCCAAAATCCTTTTTTTTTTACAGAGTTGTAGAACCATTGGAAAGGGTGGACCCCATAAGGGTACAAAAATGAGGTTGACCCCACAATGTGAGAAATGTGAGAATGTGTGTGTGTGTGTGTGTGTGTGTGTGTGTGTGTGAAGCTTGTTGGTAGATAAGATCTTGCCCCCAGCTGGACAAATGCATATTATAAGTGTGAAATATTTACAAATGAGTAGCTTTTGTTTTTTCTGGAGGCCTAATGAAATGCAATGCCCAATGCTTGTGTGTGTGTGTGTGTGTGTGTGTGTGTGTGTGTGTGGCTTGTTTGGTAGATCATATTTTGCCCTCTGCTAGGCAAAGGCATATCACAAGTGTGAAATATTTACAAATGTGTAGCTTTTTTTTTCTGGAGGCCAAATGAAATGCAATGCCCAATTTGTGTGTGTGTTTGTGTGTGTGTATGTGAGTGTGTGTTTTGGGTGCGTGTATAAGTGGACATTTTATGTTTGCATTTTTGTGTCTGTATGTTTTTTCGTTGCGCTGGAATGCAAAAGTGTGACCCATTGCACCACTAAATGTGGCCGGGTCAAATTGAATTAATTTTACTTGCAAAGTGCATAATTTGGAACAATCCTGGTGATTTTCAGGCAAATATATGGAATAAAACCCAAGTTATGACACCTTAACCCTTTAAAGACTACAGGAATACAATTGTTCATGTTACTTCATTGTGCATTAATGTTAACACTTACAAGTTTCAATTTTAAAAATTGTTGTGTTCTCTTATTACGTTGTTAATTGATAAATGTCCACTAGATGGAGCTAGTGTGTGAGAGATATGAAAGTAAGAGACAAGAGAAGAAGAAGGTTGTTGCGCATACTGAAAATGTGGGGTAAAGAAACCTGTTCGGTACTCAGTGTGTTTTCTTCTTATTTCAAGTGAATACACAACAAATTGGTGACGAGGATGGCAGTTCATCTTCACCCTACATACTTGCAGTGTCCTGGTGAGCCTGCAGTTCCATTTGGGATATGGATGCAAATGTTTGAGAACTACTTGTTGGCGATTCATGCGGCGGGAGATGACTGGCCTGATACTCGTAAGTGTGCTACACTGCTTCACTGCCTGGGCACAGAGGCACAGAGAATTTTCTACACTCTTCCTAATACTGGTACGACCTATGAATCTGCTCTTACTGCTCTCAGAACGCATTTTGTACCAAAAGTAAATGTCATTGCTGAGCGACATAAATTTCGTCAAAGGGAGCAAAGGCATGACGAAAATATACTTCAGTATGTGGCCACGCTTCATGATATGGTGCCATCATGTGCATTTGGTGACAAAGAGGATGAAATGCTAAGAGATCAAATCGTGGAGAAAGTACACAGCAGTCGAATTCGTGAACGCTTACTACTTGAAGTGGATTTGACGTTAGACAGAGCAGTACAAGTGGAAAATGCCGTGACTAATGCGAGTGAATTTGCAAAACCTGCCGACTTACCAATTTAACGGTTATATGTCAGAAAAAAAGAAACTACCATGCGTAGAACCACACAAGGTAAAACCCAGAGCCAGTCTGCACGCAAATGTTATCGCTGTGATTCCAGTTGCCATTTGGCAAATTCCAGCAAGTGCACTGCTTTAAATAAGACGTGTAAAGCATGTGGTAAAATGGGACATTTTGCAAAAGTTGCAAAATCGAAGTTCCTGAACTGACTGTTTTGTACATGAATAAGACGTTTGCGGCTGCAAACAAAATTGTGTGTGACATTGAAATGGGCACATATTCTGGTACTACGATGCAAGAACTAATTGTTGATACTGGATCATCCGTATCTTTGCTTCCAGAGCATATATATAAGCAATACTTTTCTGAACTACCCTTGGAACAGTCAGATGTGCGTCTTACATATTTAAAAGATGACCTTCCAGTGCTGGGATGTATTAAGACATCTGCACGACATGGCAGGTACATTCAGTACCTGCCACATTCTATATTGTGAAAAGTGGAAACGCACTTATGGGTATGGACTTAATATATTCCTTAAATTTGTGCATAACAGGAAATAAAGTATTCACCTCCAAACAGCGAGTGCAACAAGTGTCCCATACTGCCACGCTACCCTTTGGCTGTGCAAAGAACTTTGCACACTAAGTAAAAATGCATGAAAATTTTATTCCTGTGAAGAAGAAGAAACATGCCAACTTAATGATAAAACTGCTAAAACAACACATGTACCACTTACCCCAGTCGACTATCCAGTAGGTCCGTGGCAGAAACTGGGCATCGACGTGGTGAGTCCTTTTGACATTGATCATGTTCGTTGTAGATACACTATCACATTGATTGTCTACCATTCAAAATGGCCAGAGGTTGCTTTTGCACCTCATGTGACTGCATCTACCATTAATTGTTTTCTGAGGTCAGTGTTCAGCCAAAAAGGAAATCCTCTGGAGATTGTTACCGATAATGGGCCTCAGTTCCTGTCAACAGAGTTCAAACTATTTCTACAGAAAGAGATATAATGCACATCCGTACTTCTATATATCACCCGGAAGGAAATGGAGCTGTGGAGCGTTGGAACAAGGTACTAAAGGAGACTATTCTGACTGCAGAAAGAGAGAGAGCTCAGTGGACATCGTTCATTGCGAATTTTCTACAAACTTATCGAGCCAGACCTCACGCTACTACAGGAATTTCTCCTTTTGAGCTGATGTTTGGAAGGAAATTGAGAACAAAATGGACAATACTTCCAAAGTGCAATGTGAATCCTGCTGTGAAAAAGCTAAAAACAAAAGTGATGCAAAACCAGAGGAAAATGAAACATACCTGGATACAAAGCGCAAAGCAAAGACTCCGGGACTCAAGGAAGCTGACTTTGTACGGGTGAGAAAACCTGTGCATGTAAGAAATGGGAAATCAAAATTCAGCAACCTCATGCAGATTGTTAGAAGGAAGGGGACACATAGTTTTGAACTGAGTGATGGACGAACTTGGGACATATCTCATTTGGCACCACTAACAAAGAATTTGCTCAGGTTCCTGAACACTCTGAACAATCCACTACTGCACCACCTGGAAGTGGTAACAACCAGTTAGAGGGGCGTTGTAGGAGGAAGCCAGCATGGTTGAAAGACTATGTAACTTCAACTGCCATAGTAGGCAAAAGAAGAACGTAATGGGGAAAAGAAATAAAACAGAAGTTTAGTTCAGACAAGTTGTTGCTTTGAACTGAAAGGATGCTCATGTAACTATGCATGCTATATGTCTTTTGTCAAGAGACATTGCTAGAAATTGTTCTGTTTTCTTTAATCTGAGAAATGTACTAAATATATAGACTAAATTTACTGTTTAGCAATGTTCACTGTAACTGTTAAAGGAAACAAATTAAGTAAGGGGGAAATGTTGTGTTCTCTTATTACGTTGTTAATTGATACTAGATGGAGCTAGTGTGTGAGAGTAGGAGACAAGACAAGTATGAAAGTAGGAGACAAGACTTTGATAATTAATAAATGCTATCAACGAATTGCTCATTGTTAGCTCCCATTAACAAATGCAAGCTTATTGTGAAACACAACAGTCATATTTCTACCATAAACCTATAAAATGCAAACTTTTAGATTCTTTACTCACCAGCCGCTGTTTTCCTGCTCAGGGCGAAAATGGTGGCTGTAAATGCTGCACTGCTCAAGCTGATATGTGCCTTGACCAGCCTTCCTTATGTCGTCTAATAAATAAAAATACACAAAACAGGAACCAAAACATTAATGACAGTCCCGACAAGGTCCAGGAGGGGGGAGCGAGGCACATGGCGAGGCAGGTGGGCGAGGCAGCTGGGGAAGCAAGGCACACGGCGAGGCAGGTGGGGGGAGAAAGGCGCATGGCGAGGCACACATCCACAGCTGAGCAGAAGGGCCGAGCGATGTCCACAGCCGAGCAGAAGGGCCGAGCGATGTCCACAGCTGAGCAGAAGGGCCAAGCGACGTCCACAGCCGAGCAGAAATTCAGAGCGACGTCCATAGCCGAGCACAAGGGCCGAGCGCACCCCCTACACACCGCGGCCAGACCCACGTCTCAGAAACCAGAAAAGGGGAGGGTGGGGAAAAAATGCTCCTCCACAAAGCAAAAATCAACAAAACATCAATGGGAGAAAAACACAGGCCTGCAACACCCCATGCGGACAGGACGGGTGCAGGGCGATGTCACAAGACACCGAAAAAAAAACTCAGGGGAAAAAAGAAAAATGCTCCCACAGAGCCGGTCCAGGCTGACGCTATCCTGCTGGGTCTTAGGAGTGGCGGAATCCTTCTGTCAGCGACGCAGGGATAAAATAGACCCAAATGCAGGAAAGCGCAAAATAAACAGGATTTATTAAATAAAAAACACAAAACAGGAACCAAGACATGACACAGGACGCAACAAAAGACATTAGACGACAGCGGATTCCACGCTGCTTAAGGCAACGCGGATCGACTAATCGAAAGCTAATCACAATTAGACACATGAGGAACAGGTGTGCAGAGGCGGGCAGGAAGAGACAAGGGCGGGGCAGACACGTGACACAAAACATAAACAGATGCACATGGCCAGAGTCCGGGCTGAGTCCTGACAAATCTAGGTACTGTATCACTTCCCTTGTGAGGAATTTTATAACTGTCTCTTCCCCCTCATCTGCAGATGGTACTGCTTCTACCCATCTACTAAATCTGTCTATTAATGCAAGCATATACCTTTTGTTTTGTACTTGCTTTATCATATCCACATAATCCATCACTAAATGGTTAAATGGCCCTTCTGGTACCGGTATATGGCCTATAGGTGTTGCTGTCCCTTTCCTAACATTATTCTTGGCACATATTTCAAATGAGGATAGAAACTCATCCACCACAGCATGTAAATATGGAGACTAATACCCTTGTTGTTTGATTTTTATTTTTTTTATTTATTTGTATAGCGCTTTTAACAATTTCCATTGTCTCAAAGCAGCAGTATGGAAACAGAAGAGAGAGAATAATAATAATAATAATAATAATAATAATAATATACAAAAAATATGAATTACAAAAAATAAGTGAATATATACAATTAAAGTTTAAAATTCATTTTAAAAAGTTTAACGTAAAATTTAAAATACTATCTATCCCTATCCCAAATGAGCAAGCCGGAGGTGACGGTGGCAAGGAAAAACTCCATGAGATGATAAGAGGAAGAAACCTTGAGAGGAACCAGGCTCAGAAGGGAACCCATCCTCATTTGGGCAACACTCTACAGTAAATAGTGTAAATGTAAAAAATGTAATTTCTACAACAGTTTATAATAGTGCAGCAGAGAGCTCCTGAGGAACTAATGGGTCATCGTAAACTCTGAGTCAGCGCAGACCTGATTGCTGATAAAGACCAGACCATACAGCAGACTGACACAACATTGGTTCAAAAGAAGGCATGACAGTCTCTGGGCAGCTTCATTCACAACAATCCCATGAGGCAAGGTGACAATCGGGCGATGAGACTAGCCAGCGGTAGAACATCAGGACTGATTGAATCGCTCCGTAAGAAGATATGATCGGGCTAGGAACTCGGAACACTGGCAGCTCCGGAGTGGCATATTTATAGCTCAACAGAGAGACCAGAACAGAATGGGTGGAAAGCAAAACAGCCCCAAAGAGGCGAACGAAATGGTCGGTTTAACGTTCCATGCTGGGGATGTGGACGGACTGGACACAGCAGAACAATGTGCCCCACATATCCATGGCCACAGCCACCTGGGGGTGTGACAGGAGGAGGGTGGCGGCAGCCGTTTTGGGGTCCAGTCCAAGGCCCAGTGAAAACGTGGGGGTCCAAACCATGGTTATTAGGGATGCCCACAGAATCCTATAGGGGAGAGTCAGTTACCAATTATAATAACATAGCAGATTCAGAAGCGAAAAAGGCTTCAGGATGTCAAACAGCAGTGCTAGCTCCAGTAGTTTTTATAGAGCCACAGGCTCAGCTGGAGGACGTAGTTCGGATTCAACATCAAGCAGGTCCATAGGAACACTCTATGTGTCACCAGAGAGGAGGTCAGAAAGATGGACAGAGAATTTGGCATTCACATGAAGGTTCACGATTCCAGATGCTCATGCATTTGACCATTGTGCAAGAGGGGAGGTTATAAGGTTGTAATCTGTCGGCTTACAACCGATACTTCAGTCTTCTAGGAACTGATACTACAATAATAGGATACTACATGAGTGCTGCAGGAGATGGCATAGCTGTAATTGCAACAGGCTGGAGTGTGGGGGGTGTAGTGACAGTGGCACTTTATGTGGCTAAGACTACTTACTAAGGTCCTAGCCCTGTCTTTGTTTTATGTAGCACCTTGATCCTGGAGAAACGTTGTCTCATTTCACTGTGTAGTGCAACAGCTATATATGGTTGAAATGACAATAAAAGCTTCTTGACTTGACTTGACTTGACTTGACATCTGCTCTGCTTCTTCTTTCTGAGGTGTAAGCTTGAACCAGTTCTTCAAGCTGTATCTGAGTCAGTTTTCTATGTAGCTCTTTTTCTTGAGTTCTTAATTTATTCTCAATATTTTTGTATTGGTTGCCAGCATGTAAAACATGGTCACAGAACTCCCTATGTGGTTTGGAAGTTAAGCTGACCACCTCTTCCAGCTTGCATTTTACAGGCTACGGCATGGCATTTATCACTGCCTGTCTAAACAGTGTGGCCAGTAATGGATCTCCCTCTGGATCCCCGCCTGTCTCTTGTTTCCATGTTTTAAGTTGCCTCTGAATGTACAACATTGGGTTCTCTGCTTCCCCCAATGGATCGACCTTTAATGCCTTTAGGTCAACTAGTTGGATACTCGGTACGCAAGGTATGCCACACGGCAGGGTGGTATGCATCAAAGACAATTCCATCCATGTGATGTGTATCTATCGCCTCCGTTAAGTGTGAAGCATGAAGGATTTCTTCCATCTTTCCTCCTCCCAAGATCTTTGCAAAAAGGGCTTTTTCGTCCCTCACAGATAAAAGTTTACCAGCCGTCTCTTCTTCTAACACTTTTATCCACTTTCTAGCTCCTTCATGAATGTTAGGGAGGCGAGTGACAAACCCCTCAAGGTCCTGTGTAGCCCATGGCACATACTGTCCCTGTGCACCTTTAATTATAATTGGGAATTGTGGAGCTCATTCTCCCTGTCTTTCTTCCCCGTTTCCTACAGATAATGGTGACTCCTCTTCACCTTCATTCTCTCTACTATATAATAATCTGCTTCTTGGTATCACTACTTTATCAGTCTCACTGCTTAGTAGTCCTGGTGTTTCAATGATTCTGCCTATTCCCTCTTTCCTGTATTCTTTTTCATTCTCTGTAAATCTGCCTTTACATTCCGATAACAGTCTAATGGTGTACTTTTTATCCATTTTCCTATCCTGTTTCTTCTTTGGTTTCACATACAGCTCCCTATCATCCTCTTTTAAATCAACATGCCCTTCCATCTGCATCTCCAAAAACCTCCACTTTTCCCTTGAGTGCTGGGAATTAACATTCAAGGGGCACATATGGGGCGGTGTAGCCAACCCCTCCTTGCTGTTATTCTGTGCCTCACGATCCAATTGCTTTAGAATCAGAATCAGAATCAGAAAGGTCTTTATTGCCAAGTATGTTTCCACATACGAGGAATTTTTTTCTAGTACAGGAGCTCCACAGTGTAAACATATAGCAATGGTAAGACATGAACACATAAATAATAGACAGTTGTATGTGCAAATTGTAATATAAGTTTAGCCTTTTTCTCTCCTGCTTCTTCTTTTTCACTAATGTTTCTCCTTCTTTCTTTCCCTTTCTTGCTGTCTTTTTACTTCCCTCTGCGTACACTGCTTGTTGCTAGCTGTAGTCTTGTAGTTTTTTTTTTTTATCAGAGATTCCAGTTTCCAGAGTCTCACACACTGCTACATAAAATGTCCCTTCCTGTGGCCATTTCGTACCCATACTTTTAATTATTTTCTGCCATTAGCTTGAGATCTTACGTATAAGGTCTTTACACAACGGAACATAGTGGTCTCACCACTAACATGTCCACAGGGGAGGCTGCCATTATGACCTGTAACCTCTAAAACCACAACCTTTACTTATATCATTTATTTTCTACTCATTTAGCTAAGTATTATTGTGCCTATTTAATGTGACTTACAGTCTTATACTGTCATATAATTCCACTTATCCACTGCCAACACTTTTAGCTACTTTCTTAATATCTCATACCTTCTTATATTACTTGCCAACAACCCAAATTATTTATATAATAGAGAATCCTTTCTCAAACATCTAACAACCCAATTTTTACTACCACAACAATATAGAGTTTTAACAATTGTAACTATTAAGGAACAACACTACACCCCATCCCTTTATGTTAGCTGTAGAGGCTCATATACACTCACATACAGACAGACATAGAGCTCTCATGCACTCACATTCTCAAACATTTACATGAACACTTTCCGGAGTAACTGACAACTTGTGCACTTCCTCAACACAGCAACGTATGCATACAGAGGCTAAACACACATAAAAACTTGTATTTTATAAGCTGCAATACCTTGCCCTGAAATGCAGGTAATAAGTTCTCATAAAAAACCCGGAAGTAGGCGGGGTAGTGGGGAAGTTGTCTCGAAATGGGCGGGGCTTTAACTGGTAATAATTAATTTGTAATATTTACAACACTAGCTTACTACCTTTATGTTTTGATAAGTTCTCATAAAATAAATAAATAATCAAATAGGATTTAAATATAGATGTTGAATTAAAATAGGATTTGATATGATTGTAACATATCTCTTTCATCACTCTTATCATTAGAATTATTATAAAGCCAAGAAGAATAAACCAAACTGAAATTTATTCCAGTAATATTTGATGGGTTGTGTATGTTTGCATTCTCATTTCTAAAGTCTTGGGTTTATGTAACAATGTTGTGTGTCTAATGTTATTAGTTGATTTTAGTCAGTAAACAAAAGAATCACTGGTTTTCAATTAGCAAGATGCCCTTTTTTCCATTTCAATAGAACAGGATTCCACACATCCGTTAAATGAGTATCTAGCCCCACTGCCCTCAGGGCACAGGTACAGGGCTCTGAGGTGCAGGAGGGCCCGCTTTGGAAGAAGCCTGATTCCCTCAGTCATTAAGTACCTTAACAACAGACATCACTGAGTGTTATTCTGAATGTTTCTTGACATGTGTGTATTATGACTGTTTATGTTTATGTTGTGTGTGTAAAACAAGTGCAGTGTTGTGGAAAAGAATGTCCCCTTTGGGGAAAGGAAAGGAAGAAAAAGCCTGCAACCTGACATGCAGGTATTCCCCTGTCCTTCTCTCTCTGCTGGCTGTTCAAAGTTTGGTAAGGGCGATATGCTCCCCAGGTTTGAAAAACATGACAATAAATGTTGCACTATCGCAGCCAGGCAAACAGCCAAGGGTGATATGTATAAAAACCCCGAAAAGTGCAAAGACACGAAATGTGCTCCCCCAGACCACACGGCGCACGTGATGACGTCAAGTGTACGGGGGCCTACTCTCTGCCCATATAGCCAGCTGGTGCGTATGCGCGGTTCATCCGTGGGTTTTGGCAACAGTTTCACTGGGTTACAGACTTCAGTTTGCCATAAAACCTCTGGTCATGTCTGTGGCCGAGGGAGAAACGGCTCGTTTATTTACCATCCTCATCCAGACATTTTAGCCCTTTGGGCTTGGCCCATGAGAGGTGGAATCTGAATGCGGCTGGCTTGCCCTTGTCAGGTATACATACTATACAGAGTACAAGAGCCTCCTCTACCCGCACTCTTTATAGCAATAAATGGCGTGTTTTTGAAGAATGGCGTGAGAGTGATTATTCCTTTTCAGTGCTCTGCTAGGGATATATTATGCTTTCTTCAAGATCTGCTAGATAAAGGGGAGACTTTCTCCACCAATATGGTATACCTGGCAGCTATTTCAGCCTGCCATATATGTTTTGGTAAAAAATCGGCAGGCCAGCACCTTTTAATAAGTTGTTTTATGAAGGCGGTGCGCCGCTTACGGCTGTTGTCTAAGCAGATGGTTTCATTATGGGACCTACCCATCGTCTTAGAAGCCTTGTCTCAACATCCTTTTGAGCCGATGGAGGCGGTGGGTCTTAAGTATCTCTCTCTTAAGATGGCACTGCTCCTGGTTTTAGTGACAGCCAAGCGTGTAAGTGATTTACATGCTTTGTCGGTTACCCCGTCTTGTTTACAATTCGCTCCGGGTCTCACTAAAGTTTCTTTTTGTCCTAGCCCTGCTTTCGTGCCTAAGGTTATGGAATTGGCATATAGGTGCTCGTCTACCGAACTGGCGGCTTTTCATCCTTCTCCGTTTTCTTCCCCGGAGGAGCAGTAACCTATTACATTATTCATGGTGCGGGCTCTTCAGGCGTATGTGGAGAGAACAGCAGTTTCTGTTCTGGACATTTGCTTGGCGGCAAGCTGGGCAACACCACATACGTTTGTGCGATTCTATAGACTATGCAGTGCTGGGGGTCAGTACTACTATACCCATTTGGAAACAATAATATGGGTGCAATCCGGGAGCGGTGTATATCTCCCATAGTGAAACATCGAGCGAAGTTAGAAAAAGAACTTTGGGTAACTTAACGTGAGCCCCAGTTCTTTGATAACAGAGTGAGGTGTTTCACCAGCACTTCCCTCCTGCACTTGGACGGGAAGAAATCTCGTTAATGACGTAGACAGGGGTCAAAGACAGGAATGGTGTCATAAGAGCTTCCGCAGTTGGTCACGCCCAAAGCGTTGAATTATTTGATAAATTAATGATCAGGCAGAATTAAAGTCAGAATTTTAAAGTTTCTTTATGTTTACATTCTTATGTTAGACATGAGCAAAAAAGGAGTTTATGTAACGTTTTGGGTCAAATGTAACTTGTTTTCATTTTAGTGAGTAAATTATTGTTACATCAAACTGCCATACATACATATATGAACTAAACACAAAAAAGTAAATGAGCCTAATGGGAAATGGGGGTGAATTCTGTTTGAAGACATAAATGCACAGTGGCACAGTTCTCATGACACAGACCCAGTGTTCCAGATCCAAACAAAAGCTTAGTCTGAGCTTTGTGGAGTTTTAGTGTGTGTTCTTCCAATATCTGTGTGGATTTCCTTCAGGTTGTCTGTTTTTTTAAACCTTAAAGGTGTTTTTTAAATTGTCTTTAACTGACAAACCTGTTTCTGATTCTTCATTGGACACTGCAAGCTTGTCATCATCTTATAATTGCACCACCTGATCCAACTCGGTTGGATCGTTCGAAACACTAGCCTGATACATTTATTATGCCAGAGCATTTCTCAGGATAAGGAAATTACTAAGAAATGTAATATCAAAAAAAAAAACAGAGTTTCTTGCTATCATGTAAAAAATCAATAGAAAAATAGAAAAATAACATGAAAAAAGAGACGTCTGACTGGAAAGTTTCGATGAACAAATGGACAATGTATTTGCATTGCATAGGAGATGGATTGTAGAAGACGAACCCCTAGTGGTGGAGATTGAAGAAAGCCATTGCCATTGCTGTTTACAGAGCGACAAGTTCATTTTTGTGCATGTGTAAACAGCACAAGGTATAAAATCACAAAAGCTTAAAAAGTCAAAATCTAGATAGTGTTTATTTCAAAAACATGCATGAGAAAAAGGTGTAATCAATGCAACATTAACTGTGGCATGAGTGTTTGTAGCAGGTGGACTGGTTTGAATATTTCCAAAACTGCTGATCTCAGAATTTCACACACAACAGACACTAGTGTAGAGTAGTGATTGCACAATTGATGTTCTTTTTGTTTGTGGTGTTGGTGAGACATGATAACATGTTGGTGAGAATGATAACAAAAGGGAATGGCCAAACAATCTGACCAACTATCAAGGATTGTCTGCCCAACTGTTTTTCTGTCACTTTTTTCTGTGTAAACTCTAGAGACTGCTGTGTGTTCTCAATAAAGTGGATGCGAGTGTATATATGGGTGGACAAAGTAATAACAATGTACTTGCACAGAAACATTTTAACGTGTTTATGGAATGTGGAATATTTTGCAAAATTAAAGCAGCAAGTAGCAAGTATTTTATCTACTCTCAAAAGATTGGATTTGAATTTACTAGGATCATGGGCATGTATCTGAAGAAGTCTTTAAACGATGGGCTGGATAATCTTATTTCAAAGCTCTGTTAATCTGTTGAATTAATCTGTTGAACTTTTGAGTTTTTAAAGGGCAGAATTGCTATGTGGCTTGGTTTAAGGGTGTAATGATGCATTAATTACTATATAGTACTGTGCAGAAGTAGTTTTCTAATTCTATTCATGTATCAATTTCTTTGTTTTGATTATTATAGCCAACATTTTGTTTTACTTATTCTTAAACAAAATTGGATATGTCGTAGACCCTGGTAATTTGTTGCTATAACTTTTCTAAGCAATCCAAATACTGGTACTTATAGTACTGGGTCTCAAAATGGCCTTTTTGCCATAGACACCTATTATAAATTTTAGAGTTTTATAACTCGGCAAGCTTTTGAGCTATCTAAACCAAAATTGTTTTTAAATTGGTGTACCAAATGGCCTTTCGGTCTTCCTGCAGCCCCGCCCCAAAATATGCAAAATCAAAAAACTTTCCACAACATTGACATGTGACATAATCAAAACAGTCAGAACAAGGAGGTGAAATTTGGATGTCATGTGCAGCCCTGCCGCCAAAATAAAAAATTTTGGACATGTGCTACAAAATGGACATGTGCTATATCAAAACAGTACAATGAGGGGAACTACCAATTGTACATTGAAAGCAGCAGTCAAATTTGAAACAACATTTATACTCATCTCTGAGTAATTCTCTGAGTAATTATTATTATTATTGTTGCTTGATTATTATTATTGCTTAATTATTTTGTCCACTACACCCCCCCCACCCCCTCCGCAAGCCCATGTACTGCTGCACATGATGAAATAGAAAGACCATCCAGAATTACTCTGTAGTCTGAAAGCCTACTTCTGGCTGCCTATGGCCCTAGTAAAAGCACTTCTGTCTTGTCACAGTTAAGCAGGAGGAAGTTAGTAAGCATTCACAAGCTGTCATCTGTCCTCATCCTCCTCGACCTTTAAGTGGCATTTGATACAGTCAAACACAATTCAACCACCCTCAAAAGTCTTGGAATTGGTGGATCAGCATGGGAATGGTTTGCTTCCTACCTGGAAGGTTGCTTATATCAGGTAACATGGAGAGGACTGACCCACTGGTGTCCCACAGGGCTCAATACTTGGTCCGTTCATTTTCTCTCTGTATACTTACTCTTTTGGTGAAAGTTATTTCCTCACACAGGTTCTCTTACCACTGCTATGCTGATGACACTCAACTCATTCTCCTTTCCACCCTCAGATACCATGGCTTCTGCTCGGATCTCAGCATGTCTGGTGGATATATCATCGTGGATAATGGCTCATCATTTGAAACTCAATCCCAGCAAAACTGAATTGCTAATCATCTCAGGTGATTCTTCCCCAGGTCAGGATGTTGTAATATCCCTGCACAAAGATCTGATCTCCTCTTCAGTCACAGCTCACAACCTTGGGGAATTCATGGATAAACAACTGTCTTTTTTCTTGCATGATGCTAATGTGACACACTCATGTCATTTTCGTCTCTAGAACATCAGAAGCATTTGGCCATTTTTGCCGCATTGGCTGAACAGGTACTTTTTCAGTCTCTTGACATTTTAAAACTGAACAACTGCAACTCACTGGGGGCAATTCATCCTCTGCGAATGATCCAAAATGAGCTGCACAACTTGTTTTCAACCTGCCTAAATTCTCACATGCCACCCCACTGCTGCGCTCCCTCCACTGGCTTTCAGTAGCTGCACGCATCAGATGCTTGCCTAAAAAGCCAAAGACAGATGCTTGGTTAGAAAGCCAAAAATGGACCTCCCTCTTCCCTCAAATCTCTTAGCACTCCTTGCACTGCACCTCACTTCCTCACATCTACCAGCACTGCTTGACTGGTCCCACCATCTCTCAGGGTAAGAGGTAGTTATACTAGGTCCACCAAGTTGCTGATGCTGGGCCCCTGAAAAAGGAACTCTTTAACTCTTTAAAAAGGCATGTTACTCTGGATAATGATGTACCGGAAATAGGATTATTACACCATTAAAGACTTTTAACCTTTGCCCTTGTCTGTGTCATGCATTTGGGTCCTACTCTGTCCATTACTGACAAAAGGTAACATTTGGCACTTCAAAAAAATTATATTTATGTTTGCTGATACTGTACCCTGTGGAATCAAAACTATAAAACAAATGTTTTTTATGAAAAATAAATAAATCGTCAATAAATTACCAATTGAATAATACAATAACCAGCAGTATTGTATTATTCAATTGGTAATTTATTGACGATTCCAAGTGACAAATAGAACCTAAAACTAATCTCGGCGTATGCTCTGTCAAGTACTCATTAATCCAAATACGATTAAATTCATAGTGACCCGTCGCTTCTTTGATGCTGTTTTTGTACATCAATGTTTGATTGCTGCCATCAGCTGCTGCTACTGTATGTTTACATGTGTTTACACGAACCATCTTGTATACATCCTCTAATTTGCCTAATGGTTGCCACAGACTGCACATTGGTCGGCGGTATTTTATGTCCTGTAGTGTACGGTATTTTCTGCACTGTCTCTTGTAATGCACTGTTTGCACTAAGCTGCACACTACGCACTTTATGTGTTTCAGTCCTGAGCTCTGTGTTGTTTTATGTAGGACCATGGTCCTGGAGAATTTTGTTTCATTTCACTATGTACTGCATCAGCTATATATAGTTGAAATTATAATGCTTCTTGACTGAATTATATTATAAATCAGCTGGAAACGCAGCAACCCCAGTCCAGGAGGTGGCGACACACATTACCCATGCCTGCATCAAAACGTAGAAGATGACGAAAGTATTTGCCGGTCAAGTCTTCAAAGGCAAACACGAGACACGATGAAGATCTGGTCGTCAGAACATATTTTCAAGTTAGTAGCGAATGTTTCTTTAAGTCAGTTGCCAGTTAAGTCGGTTGGTACACGACTTGCCTATGTAGAGACTAAAGGATATTTATTCAGATTGTGTATTATAGCTTCCAGGCTAACTCTAACTTTTCGACCTTGATGTTCATGTAACCATTGATTCAAGAAGCTAATTTAAATCCGCTTACTATTTTATTTAGTTAGCATGCCTAACGGCGCCAGTTACCCAAAAGCTTACCAAAAGTAGTTCCATATACATTGTCTACTAAATGTTTAATAGATTGTTTTAAACAATTGTTTTGGCGTGTTAATTATAACTGAAAAGCGGGATGCGTTTCTGCATATATATATATATATATATATATATATATATATATATATATATATATATATATATATAATGTGTGTGTGTGTTTTCATTTGCAAATTGTGCCAGAATTACCACAGATTAGAGGTGAATATCGAGGTCTGGACAGGATTCACATTTCACTACAACGTGTATATGGTACATTTAGTCTTTTGCACGCGTATTGCGTCATAGTCATTGTGAGCTACTTAAGCCCTGATTTATGATTCCCATCTCTATGTCGTGACTCATACGCGTTAACGAATTTATAAATCGGGCTTTATACTTCTGACTTAACGTGTCTTTGGTCTCTGCGTCGCGAGTGTGGGGGTCACGTGTAAACTTGATATGTTTCGGTGACCTGCGTCTGGCGAATGCTGTGAGAAATGCAGTGAAACTGATCATTACGTTTCACACCCATTATAGCCTCAGATTCTTGTTTATGGCTGACAGGAGTGGAAACTGATGTGGTCTTCTGGTGTTGTGTATTCCGAGATGCTCTTATGCTCACCACAGTTACTATTGGCTTCCTATTTGGCCTCCGTCCTATGATTTCTCTCCTTGAATGTGTTTTTGTCTGCAGACCCCCTGAACCAGGATTTTTTTCTTTTCAAAATTTTGTGTAAATCAGGAGACTGGTGTGTAAGAAATTCCCAGGATGTCAACAGTTTCTGAAACACTTAACCATGCACTGTGTTAAATACAAGAAATCGGAATTTAACTCCATGATGTTTGATGTAAACATTAGCTAAAGCTTTTGACCTGTATCTCTATGATTGTATGCATTGTGCTACCATGTGATTACCTGATGGGATAACTGCTTAATTGAGCACCTAGGTGTACAGGTATTCCTAATGATAAATTGTGACGTTGAGTGTGTAAATGTATGCCATTACATGGATTCAAAGGGGAAGCCAAACTGTCTGAGGCGCTCTGGTGGCTGGCTGCAATACAGTTTAAACCCCACCCTTCCCAAGGTATTGAACCTGTCAGATGGCAAGCTGTAATTTTAATTTAAGGCTCTCTCAATGACTAATCTTAAGGAGAATGCAAGCCTGGCATAGCTTTGATGTGGCTCTAGATATGCATATTTCAAAAGTGCTAAACCTGGAGGTAGACAGGTTTTATACCATTTATGGAGCCTTTTAGTTTTAAATCTTCTCCTGCTTAGTAGATACATGAATAATAAGTGCAAATTATGCATCTTCTATTTTAGTTGAATATCGAAATGGCTGAATGTTAAGACTTTCTTTCCATTAACATAAATTGTTAAACATAGTAATATTTGTCATTACTTTTGTCTTGATTTGATTTTCAAAATTGCTAATTGACACAAACTATACCAAGAATATTCCTTTTTACTTTTACTGTATGTACAAAAGATTGTTGAAACCTGACCATCACACCCAATTGTAGGCTTTTCCTAGACAAATGATGTCTTTGTAACAGTACAATTTTTAAGTATGACTGTGCCCCTGTACACAAAAGGTCCATGAAGACGTGCCATGAATGGAGTGGAATCATTTGAATGGCCTGTACAAAGCCCTATTCACATTCCCACCTAACACATGTTTGGGATGAATTTGAATATTGTCTGTACCCCAGGGCTCATTGCCTTAACTATTTTGTGGCAGAATGGGAAATTCATACAGCCACATTCCAAAATATTGTGGATTATTCTAAGAGTAAAGATAAACTAAATCTGAAATAAATTTTTCAAAATTCATTTTTGTACTTTTGTGTGAAATTTAACTTTGTATCTTTCTTTGTATGCCTGTTTCCCCTTTACTGAACACAAAAATGACATTTTTATTTTCTTCACAGCCACCCATGGGAGACCGTAACCAAAGCAGCTATGCAGAAATACCCTAACCCAATGAACCCTAGTGTGTTTGGAGTAGATGTGTTGGACCGAAAAGTGGATAAGCAAGGTCGGCTTCACAGCAAACGCTTACTCAGCACAGAATGGGGCCTTCCATCTATAGTCAATTCAGTAAGAACATGCTCCCAATTCTTGTACATGTTTCTCATTATTGATAAGTCCGTAATTCAGAATCTTGTTTATTAATCATGGAAATACATGTATCATATTACATTATTTCTCAAAACTTTGTTGGCCATCATTTAGAACAAAACCTGTTTGATTCATTCTCACTCGTTAGATTCAATCTGTTGCAGTAGTAAATGTGACAAGTTTCTAAAATCTTGGTGCATTTTGTTTGTTCACACATTTAAATGTTGGTACCTGTTAATATAATGGCTTTCTTTTTCTTTCTTTCTTACTACAGATCATTGGTAATGCACGTGCATGCACATATGTTCAAGAGCATTCGCTTGTGGACCCTAAGGAGAAGACTTTGGAACTTAAGTCTTCAAATGTATGAACTCTATTTTACACCTATCAGAGGAGTGAAACAAATATTTGCTTGTATACATTTATATTATTTAAAAAAAATTTAATCCCCAGTTATGTAATTGATTAAAAAAGATGTAAAGATTATAAAGATGCAATGAAGAGCTGAGGGCTAAAATGTGCTCCTATTAGCATAAAGCCTAAATTCTGAAACATGCACAGTATTATTTCTTGGTATTTTCTGTATGACAATGGTATGGTATTATCTTTCTCTGTATGTTTATATTCTCAGATTACCTTTACCAACATGGTATCTGTTGATGAAAGGCTTGTCTACAAACCACATCCAGATGACCCCTCAAAGTAAGGCTTGGTTATTTGATGTGTGAAATACACAAAATTTAAATTTGTGATGGAATCTAATTTTGTTTGGGCATGCTCCTTTTTTTTGCAAGATTGTGAGGATTCATTGTAAACTTCTCATGTGCAGAATCCTACTTCAGTGGCAAACACATTTAATTTTAGCTAGCTACATTTGTCAGGAGTTTAACAAGCCACAAAAATAATTCACGTGAAACAGTTAGTGTTATCTTGATGTGCAAGCCTAGGCTTTTCCAATATACTGTATTTGTCAGAGTATTTATTTAAACTTTTAAATAACTTATTGCTTCGGTCATAATACATTTCAAAGTAGTTGTAACCCCTTAACCTCTTTGAAATGTATTATGACCAGAGCACCAAATGGAAGAGATACAGTGTAGACAGAACCTCCAGCCATGAATTTTAAACCAGCCACCCATTAAAAAAAATTAATAACCTTGAATGTACTGATGGTGTTTTATCTGATGATATAGGACTGTGCTGACCCAGGAGGCCATCATCTCTGTGAAAGGAGTCAGTTTGAGCAGCTACCTAGAAGGACTTATGGCAAACACTATCTCAACTAATGCAGGAAAGGTTGGAATGATTGGCTTTATTCCTGTACTGTTTTGCTACTTTACATGTTGTGATTGAATCCACATTTGTTTAAAATTATATGTATATGACTTTTCATTTGAGTAACAGATTTGCTGATTTGTAACATTACAAATGGAAAAAAAAAAGAAGAGGTTGGTTGGCTTGGAAATTTTTTTTTTAGATATATCTCTAGGCTGGCACTGGACCAAAATCCTGTCACTAATCAGTAGTGTGTTTATTGGTCAGTTGGTTGATTTGATTGCAAACACAAAGTCCACTTCTTTTCAATGACATGAAATGGACAGTTGGAAATTGCCAATTAAACATGAATTGTGTTGGCTTGTATTATAGCTTTCATGACCTGTCGTGTGTTCTGATGTTTTTGTATCTCGCTGCAGGGCCGTGAAGCAATGGAGTGGGTTATCAGGCGTCTTAATGCAGAGCTTGAGGAGCTAACCCTTACAGCAAGAGGCACGATGCGGACCCCCATGGCTGCAGCAGTTATAGAAAAATGAACTTTTCATGTCTTTGCATTCTTTAACATCTTTCTTTGCGGACCACTTCACTGTTTCTCTTCTGATTCTATCATGTTTCCTGTGCTGTTTTTTGCATTTGTGGAGTTCTCCCCCAGCTCCCTTGTGCAATTGACTCTATATTAGAGGCTAGAGGGACACAAATAGAAAGCAAATTTATGCTTTGTTTAATATTGAATACAGTATGTAAGTTTTGAAGAACAAGCGAGATGTGGTTTTTGTGTTGTGTATTTAACTGATGATTACATACTCTTACTCTGAGATTGATCATATCAAGCAGTCCTTATTATTTATGATATATTGTGTGCACTTGGAGGGGAGAGAAAGAAATATTTTATTTATATATATTTTTTTTTCACTACAGAAATGCTAAACTGATGTGATTTCTATTAGCTTGTTTTCATTATAAAGTTGTTTTTGTGTGCATGCATTTTTAAGGTAGTAAGTGTAGTAATATTTTACTACAATACTTATGTGTTGTACTGAGGTTGATTTAGGCATTTCCCCAAAGTTAAACAGATGCTCTTTTTTATTATTACTTGCTGTTTTCATACGCAATTTTCTGTGGGGTGATAACTTTTTTAGGATTTATTTTAAATCTTAAACACAAAATATACATATCAATTCTCATGCAAGTGAACTTACCAACACTGTCTTCTCCCTTCATCTCATGGCCTTTCACCCAGTAAGTTAAGTTTCAGATTAGGTTTGTTTCTTTCTTTTTTTTTTTAAATGAAGTGGTTTAAAGTAAATCACCCACACATGCATGCCTCAGCCCTACCACTCGTTTTCTTGTCTCCACCCTCCATTCACAAACCAGCATGCCACAACTCTCCCAACATCACCAAGGTGGGCTATGCTACTTCTGTAACCATAGCATCTTATACAAATGTTTTTTTTTTTTTTTTTTTTTTTTTTAAAAAATTAATCGGACATTAATCATGTTCTTTATGTATTTTGATATAACATGCAATTATGTAAATTGAAGTCTCTGTAAAAGTAGATTTGTGAACATTGGCACTTGCAATGTAATTTCTTAATAATCACATACCAAACATGCACATCTTCTTGAATCCAACACAAATGACATTGCCTTCATTGAAAATCTTATGAAGTTTCTTGTGTTGGCTTTCACCTAATTGTTGTCACAAAGCACACAATTCTGTGGTTAATTTTTTTTAATTGTATTTGTATGTTGTAGCATTATTTTTGCTGGAACAAAAGGACCTAGCACAAACCTGTTCCAGCATGATACTTCACTTGGGCACACAGCAAGGTCCTTGAAGATGAACTAGAGTGGCCTGCACTGGGCCCTGACTTCAATCCTACTAAATACGTGGGTTGAACTGGAATGATGTCTGTGTACCAGGCCTTCTTGTTAAGTAAGCTTAATGGAACTTTTGCTTTTGTGGTGGAATGGGCCCCTCACCACAGCCATCTTCCAAAATTAAGTTGAAATCCTTCCCAGAAGAATCGATATTATAACTCTAAACTGGGAACTAAATCTGGAATGGAATGTTCAAAAAGGACATGGATGTTACGATCAGATGTCTGCAAACCTTTGGCCATGTAGTGTAATATAATGCATAAATGCATTGTAGGAATTCTGAAACAATTGATCTCAGCTGGGAATGCTATAGTCACACTAATCAGTGCACCATAGGTTAATCATTAATTTCAATGTTTAAATGTTTTTTTTTTTTTTATTAATGAGAATATGTACTGTGAGAGGTTCAAACAGACTGCATGCATATTTGCTCTTTGTGGAACTAAATGCAGTAGTGGATGGTCTTGCTTTAAATAAAAGGAGAAAACATACAAATCACTCAAGTGTTTGTCTCAGAACTATACACTCTGGATAAGGCTGTCAGTCAATTTCCAATAGTTCTTTAGTCAAACAGCCAAATAAAAATAATCAAAGAAAATAGTCTTCACAAGCCTGGATGCGATCAGAAAAGTCCCAGCTTTATTGCAGTCAAACAGAAAAATCATCAAAGATAAAATTATCAGAAAATGTCTTCAGCAGATAAAGTCAGCAAAACAATCCACTTCCATGCATGGTGCAGACAAGTGCTCAAGAAGTCTGTCAGGCTGTCTCTATTTTTGCTCCAGTGCCTTTGTCGGCATCCTCTTTTTAATTTGCATGCTTTAGCCAATTTCCCATAATTTTTCCTATTTATTTTACATAGACTGTCCCAATTTCCATTATTCCCAGCTTCCCGACTGGTACCGCCTACTTCCTTATTACTTTCCCAATATTTTTAGCCTTATTTCTGAGTTTATGTTAAAAAAAATACTACTACTTAAGCCTGACACTTCCTGAAACCTGCACATTTCTCCCTGGATTTCAGAGAACATTTGTGTGTGATTTTGGTTAACAAAGTCTCCACAGATCATTTTTCTTCACTCTCCTCATTTGGTTTTTCTATATAAGGTAAGATATTTACTAGTTCTCTGATATCTGCTTCTACTCTCATGCTAAATGTATATTGATACAATTTTTGTTTAGTAATTTAGTGTGCATGGACCATCCTTCTATTTACATTTATTGCCCTCTCCATGTTTTTTTTCCAAAATGCTGATGCTTGTTAGTAACTGAAATTGTGTTGTAGTACATCCTGTTGGTCTCGCCACAATCACTGCTGAGAGAGCTGGAAAGCCAGACCCATGTGTGGGAGTGTATATGTAAATTAAAGCACTGAGCTTTAGAAAATGTAAAATAATGATTATTTTGAGTTGTCTAAAGAAGTCCAGACTGACCATATGCCCTCCATCCCATAGTTGATATCCTTGAACTGCTCAAGTCAAGTCAAGAAGCTTTTATTGTCATTTCAACCATATATAGCTGTTGCAGGGGAGATAATGTGTCCTGTAAAAGTCTAGGAAAATACCACTTCATATCTTTCAAATATTTTACAGAATGATGAAAGATCCTCACTGGAAGACCATTCAGCTTGTACGTTGTCAGTATGTTATAACCAAGGATGACATCTTTTTTAATACAAATGTTCATTTATTGTAAAACAGTTAATAACCATTAACAAGCTCTGCAACCTGCTGATTCCTGACATAAACATAGACAGAGTTATTTACAATGGAGTAAAATCAGTTTTCATACATTTAGTCTTCACTTATTGTATTGCCAGTGTCACCCAGAGAATAAAATAGCTAAATCTAGAGTGAGAAAAAAATTCAAATAATAAGCTAAAAACTGGACACTTACCAACTAGATTTATTAAACTATAAGCTAGGTCTTATGATAGAAATGCTTCTATAGTAAAACCAAAACCAATCAGTAATTCTACAAAGGGGTCTAACAGAAACAGTTTTCAATTCTTCAATTCTATTCTCCCATTTTCAATTTCATTATTCTTTTGAGATAAATATCCCAATATAACAAAAATTGTTTGTTGTCCATCTTATTATATTCTCTCTACTGCTCCCTAAAAACCTAGATGCTGGTTCACATTATCCTTCACCAGAGCTACCTGGTTTGTTCTGTGGCTGTGAAGGGGATTTGAATGCTCTGAGGAGAGACACTAGAGTAGCACAACCTACATTACTTTTTTTTTGCATTTTCTCCCATTGACAATGACTTAATTGCTGTATGAACATGCATTTACAAAGTAAAAATAATACAATTTTTGAGAGGTTGTTAAGAACTGGGAAGCCCTCGGTGGAGGAGGTGGAATTGTGTCCTTATTGTCTATGGCTTTTTTCAAACACCTTGAGCCACTTCCCAGCTCCCTTCTGGATTGTGGGGCAGAGCTTTAGCAGACTTAGGGTTTGTAAGATATGAGACAATTCTACTATTCTACTCTTCACCATTAGGGTGACCAGTTACTTCTCTGTAGCCTGAGTAGCAGGCAGGAGTACTGTGCACTGACTAATGTCTGTAGCAAGAAGAAGAAGAAGAAGAAACAGCACCATGGACATAATTTTCATGTTTCATGTGTAATTTTCATGAAAATTATGCCCATGGTGCTGTTTCTTCTTCTTCATGTTGTGTACTTCATGTGTAATTTTCATGTAGAATATATTGTAGTATTGAAAGCTGGTTGTCTGAAAGTGCCAATGTTTTTGATGTAATACTTTGCAGATTAATAATTCAGTTAAAATTATTTCGCAAGTCTAATGAATAAAACTGAAATACAGCAATGGAGACTTCAGTGCAAGCAGTTCTTACTAATTGTAGTCCTAATGTTATCTAAGAAAGATCCTCAGCAACATTTTTGGTTTCTGTATGGTACCATCCAGAGTAACTGCATGGTGAATCTTGGCTTTCTACATGGGGCCATCCTTAGCAGCAGTTACATTTGGGTGACAAAACTGCAGACAGAAGTGGAGTATCAGGATGGATCAGAAAGAGCAGAGTAGATGAAGTCAGGATTATTGATGAGTTGGAATTACCCTTCGTAGAGCAACAGAGAGGGGGTGGAGTTAATTGAAAAATGGACTCTTTTTGTAAAGCTTTGATTGTTTCTGGAAGTATCTTTAGTAGAAAATATATAGTGATAAATAATCTGTAGTGTGTGATCTTCACTCTCATTGGTAGTCCTTAAATAAATGCTAGCTGTGTATTACAGCTGAGATTCTAGGCACTTAATTCCTAACAAAAACACAAATGTTTTCAAATGCATTCATTACATGGCCCACTAATATTAATAATAACCCTTTTTTATTTATTTATTTTTATTTTTATATTACGTAGCGTCCACTAGATGTCGCTTTAGCATTTAAATGTTTAAGATTTTAGCGTTTGTTTTTGTTTTTCTTTCTTTCGTTTTTTCTTTCTTTCTTTCTGTTTTCTTTATTTTTTATGTTTTATCCTAAAAGTTTTTGTACTTCATTCCGCATTCTTGGATGCAAACAAACACAAACACTGATCGCTTTAATTGAGAATGATAACTCTTAATTTTGCCTCACTGTTGTGTTTTACAACTTATTTTGCAATTGAAGGTTCATTAAAACAGCACTCGTTTTTCACATCTTTGCTTGTCCCGTGATCTGCTATGGTATTTGGCCTATACTGCAGTCGGAATATCAACCTCTGATTTAAAGCTTTTAAAAATTTTACAGGGGCAGAATGGGACTGCAATTTCCTGACACGAAACCGTCACAGCTTAAATTTCCAAGTGGAGTCACAAATGGATTTCCAAATGGATCCACAAATTCGGTATTTTTTATTTCACTGAATTAATTATTTTGGTCTTAGTTCATAAACTATGTCGTATTTCATAGCCTCATTGCACCCTGATAATATTATATATGTATATTTGTGTGTGTGTATGTGTGTGTGTGTGTGTGTGTGTGTGTGTGTGTGTGTGTGTGTGTGTGTATTTTGTACTCTTGTCTTTCTTTCTCTGTACGCTTTGGTCTTTCACATGTGGTCTTTCACATTTTATGAATGTGGGAGAAAAAAGGAATTTAAAGGAATTTAAAGGAATTCTGAAAGTTCCTTCCCACTAACTGAGCTAAATACAGATGTTTACATAAAACATTTACATAACACGGTTTGTAGATACGTTTGTTAATGCAACCTTATATAAGGTAGCTCATATTAGTCAGACATAAACATTGCTGCCACCTTGATATTTTTTACCCTACATATTTCAGCTCCGACACAAAATCCTCATGCAAGGTTCCTACAGAATGTACTAAAAGCAAATGCATCACGAATTCATACAGGATAAGATCTTAGTCATACAAGTATTGCAAGGAAAATTGTAAACATTTGACAACAAATAATGTCAGAGGCTTAATGCTTATTTTCGGAACAGTGGATTGGTATATAACTGCTGTTTCTCGTTTTTACAGAAGGACAAGCACAGCTGCACAATGTTATCGTGTTTATTTCTTTATTGATCACGATATATTATAACGACTTTGTGAAGTACATTCCATCTTCTTAAGGTAAGAACCACAATAACAGTATACATTACGGTTTATTACATTTTCACAGAAACCATCAGATCTGACAAAATGAAAAATGTCTCACGTAAGTCTATTCTTTTTTAATATAGATTCGTACACGTATTACTTTCAATATAATTGAAAATGTCGGTATTAGCCTTAATACCACATCATCTGATCGACAGGGTAAACAATAATGAAATTATAGGCTATTCGATATTAGATGTTGTGTTATACGGTATTCTAACTGCCCCCACTAATTTTATGCCAACTGAAATATTCTTTCTTTCTTTCTTTCTTTCTTTCTTTCTTTCTTTCTTTCTTTATATATTAGCAGTTATGTAGTGTGTATTTTGTGCATCATTGTTCTGTAACATCCGAATGTGTACATTTTTTGGTGCGGAAGATCACCTTTGTTACGATTCCTCAAAATATATTTAATGCTGCATGAAACGTAATACATTTAGAATGCATAGCTATAGTAGTCCTGTATGTACGCAGCCCTATTTTCTTATGTTAATTTATTAATATAATTATTATGATGAACAGAGGGAATATCGACCATAGAATTAAAAATATTTTATTTTTTCTCCAAATAGTTGTTTATTATAAGTATCATCATCATCATCATCATCATCATCATCATCATTATTATTATTATTATTATTATTAGTAGTAGTAGTATTTTAGTAGTAGTAGTAGTAGTAGTATGGTAGTATTTAAATTAACGTCGAGCAGTTTATGCATCAGAAACGTAGACATATAAATCTTATCCCTTGTTCGAAATGCTGGGTTGTGAAATATACAATTCTCTCTTCGATATATTCTGTACAATTATGGCTGACTTACAGAAAAAATATATATGTAAATGCATCTTTATTATGATCGCGCTCTCTCTCTCTTTCACACACACACACACACACACACACACACACACACACACACACACACACACACACACACACACGTGCATATGTGTATGTAAGGGGTAATCGCTATTTGAGTTAGTTAGTGATTTGAGACATTAGTCAGTGTGTATATTTTATATATTTTGGGGGCTTGAATGTGTATTGGTTTTGCTTGACATTTTTCGCTTTAACATATGTGAAAACGACGACATTTAAAGAATCTAAACAACTTGTTTAGATTTTGGTGCCTCTTCTCTTCTGAGACGTCACCATACATGCGATGGTGTTTCTCGCTACTAATCTTCTATGTTGTATTTGAACGCTTCAATGAGACCTTCCATTGAATGAATGAAACCAGAAATACTGCATATACCTCCAATAACAAATATAGCGACATCGAAAAAGACTTGGTGCCAAAGTAATTTCCTCCAAAGCAGCTTGAGGTGAAATAGACTAGGGAGGAGAAAACACAAGCCCGCGCCTGTCAGGCTGCCTGTTAACCCCATGAGTAATGCGAAGTGCGGCACGTATATAGCCATTAACATGGTAAACACTACAAGACCACATCGCAGAGACAGACCCCATGATTTAAGGCGTCCGTCACCTCCGTAGCAATCTGGAAAAAACCCGCGCCGCCCATCCTGAAAAAAAGTCTTCTCTAGCACCTCAACAGCAGCGAAAAACGGCAGTGGATATGATAGCAGGGCCTTAGAGACCAGGAAGATGTTAACAACGGCCCTGATTCCTGACGGCAAGTTGTCTGTGATAACTTCTTTGGTTTCGTCTGCCCACGTCAGATATGCCACTAGAGCAAACAGGCCTTTGAGAATGCATGCGGCAATGTGAGTCCAGTTCATCATGCAGTGGAACTCGCTAGGTTTCTGCATGTTACCCTCCAATGATGGTAAGAAGATCTGCGAGGTATAGCTGAAGACAATGATACCAATAGATATAGGAAATTTCTTCACGTCGATGTAGAATTTAACCTTATCCCAGGCCCAGTCTCGTGCTCTCGACAGACAGTAGGCTATCACTAGTATGTTGATCACGAAGTGAGCGAGGGTGCAGAGCAGACTGAACTTGGAAACGGCTTTTAAGTTTTTGAGAAAAGCGCAAGGCAGAAGCGCGACGGTGGCGATAATGGCCCATGATCTCTGGGAGACAGGAAGGTTTGGAAAGCTGTTATACATGAGGTTTCCACTCACTACGACGTATAAGATGCAAGTCATGACGAGCTCAATTATCTGGGCTACATTCACGATGTGACCTCCTAGTGCCGGAAATCTAGGTGCACAGCAAGCATTGGCAATGTCAACATACGAGTCTCTCACTCTCACCAGTTGTCCGTCTTCGTTTTCTTCATAGAGGCAAGAGATAAGGATTTTCCCCGTGTAACAACATACAACGGCAGCGAAAATTATAAGAAAAAGTCCAAGATATCCACCGTGGAGAATGGCGTATGGTAACCCAAGTACAAACATTCCCTGCGGAAAGATAAATGGTTAAACATCATTGTAATATTAAAATATCTAATATTTTGTTTGTAAAATGTTGCCCACTGGGTTATTGGTTAACAATGATTACACGTAACTTTTGTGTGTGGTCGTTCCCTTTTCTCGTACTGATTCAAGTGAACGTGCCTGTCTGAGTTATCAGCCTATAACTGAGCGCGCATTTGCATTTTAATAAAATTACGTTGTCGTGAAAAGAGATTAGAGACACTGATTGACACATAGGACGTTAGGTTTAGAGAAGATTATACATGCTTTATGCTCACTAGTTGGTAAAATTACCTGTACAGATCCTGGCTCACCTATTGTGTA